>NW_019401284.1:0-444 GCF_000591075.1 Eurytemora carolleeae
TAAAGGTTGATTACAAGTGTGAGTAGATTAGTGAAACCTCAGGACTGGGATTAATTAAAAATAGAACAATGTTTATATTTTTCAAGTTAAGGCGCGATACATTAGAAGAGAAAAAGAAAAGAAACTAAGGATTTTGGACTTCATTTACATACGTCACCCTGGATTAACCAATCCTTAATTTGATATAATTCCCGTGTTAGTCTATAATTAAATAAGTTGTCACTTTTCCATTTAAAATTCATCCACTGACGGTCAAATTGTTAACAAAAGTCACAATTTGGTGGGAAAAGGTCCCAACGTAAAACATAAAAAAAGATTCATAACAGTAACCTTGAAACTTTTATCTGATCAATAGGGAATTGATATTATTGTTTTTTTAGGTTAAGAAGTGTTTAATTCTGATAATTTTGAAATGTTTTCCTGTGGTAGAAATGCGTTTGTTAT
>NW_019401285.1:0-444 GCF_000591075.1 Eurytemora carolleeae
TTCTATCCGCCTATCCTTCTATCATTCTATCCTTCTTTTCGCTTTTTTTCCAAAAATTAAAAATGTTAAATGTTAACTTTTAATTTGTATTTCCCATTGGAAGAAATGGCTCGAGATATCTACACAATTCTATTAAATAATGATATAGATTTATGTCCATTAAAAACCTGAACATATGTATATCCCCCCCCTTCCAACTAAAAGCTCTTTCTATCAAACAATCAATCAATAAGATGCATTTCATCCTTTTCTTTCAATCTCTATGTTCATGTCAATCATACAGAGCATGCAATAGATCAGTTTTATCCTAATACATAAACCTGAAACCTATTTATATATATATAAATATATAATTCTTTAGCTATTTATGCATAAGTCTTTAGCTATTTATGCATAATTCTTTAGCTATTTATCCATCATTTTTTAGCTTTTTATTCATCATTA
>NW_019401286.1:0-444 GCF_000591075.1 Eurytemora carolleeae
AAAATATCGAAATGGAAGCGGAATAAAATAAAACTAACTCCGACGTCGGAGAATATCGGCAGAAAGGATCTCAGAGGAAAGATTCTTTTTGTTGGAAACTGAGATTTAAAGGACGCGGTATATATAATAATATTGAGTAATTGAAGAGAAACACTAAGCTTTCATGCTTAATATATTCCAAAACTTTTAGTGTTAATTTTTTTAATAATTGCGTTTTGTTTTTAAATGCATTATATGATATAACAAAAAAATGCCAAAAATTACCTGAAACTTGTTTGTAAATCTAGAAACAAGAAACTAAATAGAATTATTAAATTATTATTTAGATACACAACGTGACAATTTTATTTATCTAAGTTTTACAGATTACGAACATCATATGATTCATGAACAATTATGTTTGAAACATGGATCATGGAACATGATACATTGAACATAATACAT
>NW_019401287.1:0-443 GCF_000591075.1 Eurytemora carolleeae
CATTTTCTTTTTGATAGATGGTGCCTTAATTAAAGTGTTAAGTTTCCTGTAGGTACTCAAATATGTATTATTAGCTTACATAATGTGTGCCCATTCACAATGTACACGGAGCAGGGAACTTAATTAGTAAGGTAAGGACGAAACCAGCTTTGAACACTGGTTTCGAACCTTGTTTTGTCTTTAAGTATTATTTTTCTAAAACGATAGAGTGTGGAAAATTAAATATTTTACATTTCAGCACATATACGTCTAAACTGTGTTTTACAAATGCCCATATACGTCTAAACTGTGTTTTACAAATGCACATATACGTCTAAACTGTGTTTACAAATGTACTTATACGTCTAAACTGTGTTTTACAATTTTCATTTTCCAACTCCTTGATGTATACAACACTGGCAGGATACAAAAGATATTTACACGCAATATTTAAGGAGGAGGAG
>NW_019401288.1:0-443 GCF_000591075.1 Eurytemora carolleeae
ATCGGAGTTTTCTCTAGGATCAGCTCAACCAGACGAGGACAGTACCTTCACAAATTAAAATAAATATCCTATTAAACAGGGTTTCTAAACTATTCGCCTCCCTCCCTCAAAATTGTTAAACATAATAAATACATATATTTAAAAACTTAGCGATTAAAAAACGTATGATCATTGATCAATAGCTCGGAATTAAAATACACAGAGTACGTTTGTACTTCAGTACAAAAGGAATCATATATGTGTACATATAAATATGGTTTTGCAGTGGAAATTACACATACATGTGGGGGAAGGGTTAAGAATGTGTTAAATATATTAAATGTATTAAATGTATTAAATATATTAAATGTATTAAATGTATTAAATGTATTAAATGTATTAAATGTATTAAATGTATTAAATGTATTAAATGTATTAAATGTATTAAATGTATTAAATGTATT
>NW_019401289.1:0-443 GCF_000591075.1 Eurytemora carolleeae
AATATTGTTTGTTGATTATTTATTTATGAATCGGTTTCCTCTTTTTCTTTCTATCTATCTTATCTGTCTTAAAGAAGCCTCCAACCTTTTAAAGAACACAGAGTTGAACAAACTTAAGGTTCTGGAAAAAAGCAAGAAAAAAAGATTTGATCCTTGTCCAAGTAAGCTGTGCCTTTCGATCCCAATTTTAGCAATCAAACATTTATTCCCTTTGTCATTCCCTAGCTTTTATTTTAAATTCATTATTCTCATTTTGACAAAATTTCAAAAATAATTCATTAAACCTCATCTATCTATAGATTTTATCTATAGATATTGGCCTCTCTTGATCCTAACGTTTAGAATGCATTTAAGGTGAAAAATGGATTTTTAATTTTCTTGAAAATTTCGACAAAAATGTGAATTCCCCGAGTTTCCGGTCCCAGCGCAAACATGGGCGACAG
>NW_019401290.1:0-443 GCF_000591075.1 Eurytemora carolleeae
AAAGTACACACATTGATAGCAGATTAAAAATACAAAGGCAATCCCTTTAAAGTTAATGAAAAGGCGAAAGTAAAGTTAAGTAATAATTTTATTTAATAGTTAAATCAAGGTACACTGGGCTACTGGCGTTAAACTGTATCTAGGTGATGATGAGGTTCAGAAAAAGAGCTTTATCTAGGTGCTGGGTAAAGCAGGAGATTTGTATCTATGAGTGCTAGATTTAATAGGATAACTGAATGTATGTGCTAGGTTTAGTAAGAGAACTGTTTCTAGGTGCTAGGTTTAGTAGAATAACTGAATGTATGTGCTAGGTTTAGTAAGAGAACTGTATCTAGGTTCTAGGTTTATTAGGATAACTGTATCGTCTAGGTTTAGTAAGGGGACTTTTTTTAGGTGCTAGGTTTTGTATAAAAAAAACAAGGTTTACTTCTGATTTATATCTA
>NW_019401291.1:0-443 GCF_000591075.1 Eurytemora carolleeae
ATTGTTGGGAAAAAAGTGCACTCCTTTTCGTTTTCTTGTTTAAATGTTGTCTTTTTGCAGGGATTTGCATCTTGTAGCAGACCAAGTTCTCCCCTACTTTAAACACAACCCCCCAGCCCTGGCATTGGTTTAAAATGCAAGATCATGTAAATGATTCAAAGGCAAGTAAAATTTTATGCCAAATCAAAGGAGGAAATGCTCAATTAGGCAATAGATACAAAAACAGATATGGTTTTAAGTATGAATTTTGCCCACACTGCGAAACTTTTGGCCTTCATATTAAACTAGTTGAATCTCATGTTATTTTTGAATGCCCAATGGTAGCCTCACTCCGACGGGAGTTAAATATATCTAATTACATGGCTGCACACAAGGCCAAGGGACCAATAGCAAATGTTAAAATATTAAGGAGTTACCTTGGCGGAGATGGTTCAAACGGGAAA
>NW_019401292.1:0-444 GCF_000591075.1 Eurytemora carolleeae
AAACACAAGTTTAAAAAAACCTCCTGTATTACACAGGCACATTTTGATGTGTTGCGCATGCTCATTTCTGCAAAGCGGAGGCTTGGTCTGCCTAGAAACTATGGGATCGCTCGTGTCTGCAAAGCGGAGGCTCATGGCGTCCGGGGATTCAAAAATAGTTTTCTAGAAAATTATCACACGCTGAATGTATATTTGGCTTAACTCAACTGGCTCAATTCTGTTCTGAAGTGAAACTCGGGCTGAAAGCGCAAATGCCGGAGTATATTGAGTCAGGAATGTCGTCTCTCATCTGTTGGTATTATATTAATCGGATAAATGAGGTGGATCCGCATTTGAACTACTGCCGTTTGAACTATCCCAAGTAACAATTTTGCGGAAAATCCGCGGAAATTCCCAGGAATCTTTCCTGGGAATCCGCGGAAATTCCCAGGAATCTTTCACAGG
>NW_019401293.1:0-447 GCF_000591075.1 Eurytemora carolleeae
CCCCCCCAGCGTATCCTGGTTTTCAAGTACCCCAGCGGGGATAGGGTTAAGCGATCATTTAAAAAAAAATGCTGTTTATAAATCAATTTTTTTTAATACTTTCTATAGTCATTAACCAATAAAATACTAGATAAAAGTCGTTTTATTAAGTCTTTAAATTAGAAACGACGTTGTGTATTTTTAAAGATAAATCAGATAAATATTGCAATTATTTAGGATTGAAAGCTAAAACAAAAATTAACTTCATTTTGCTTTTTTCAATAATTTTCTTTTTGCAATATTCTGATCATTTTTAGATAAAAATCTCTAGTTATTATTAACTAATTTACGGGGTAGTTAAAGGGACCGTTCACTTCAGAATTCGAGCGCAAAGGGACGGTCCCTCTCTATAGACACTAATTGATGTTTTCTTCAGTATGTTGTGAATCAAAATAAATTTCGAATATA
>NW_019401294.1:0-442 GCF_000591075.1 Eurytemora carolleeae
GCACCCCGCCCCATATCGGACATCTTCTTCTGCTTTAAACGGAGGGGTAATTGAAAAAATAAAGTTTTAGAGAAAAAAAAAATTAAAAACTATATTTAAGTTTACAATATAGCAATATGATTATAATTAGGTTTTTACTGATAATTTTTGAAAATGCAGACAAAATGCGTGAATAAAATTGTTGAATCAAACACGAAGATAACCATGCACTGAGTATATTTCTTTGATAAATTTGGACAATTTTCCCACTGCAATATCAAATTATTGAAGTATTAATAAACATCTGCGGCAACGTAAACATACAGATAGATTAGTTTTCAAATGTATCAATACCAGAAAATATGTAAAAAAAAAAACAATATATGTCATCTTTTTTCAAGGAAATTAAAAACATGAATAAATTAACTTCTATCCCTTGCACATTCAAAAGTTATGTAAGAAT
>NW_019401295.1:0-442 GCF_000591075.1 Eurytemora carolleeae
CATAGCATAGCATAGCATAGCATAGCATAGCATAGCATAGCATAGCATAGCATAGCATAGCATTGCCTTCTGAGTAAAAATTTTAATTTACAATCGTCAAAAACTTTGTTTTTAATACCAACATATTTGCAACCTGATATTTTGATATTTCATAAAACAAAAATCAAATGCGAGGTCAGGGGATTAGTAAATAAGAATTTGTGCGAGTGTTTAATGTTGCTTAATTGGTTTTAATTTTAAAGTTTTCACCTGAATATCGCAAATCTCAGTAAGAAGGGACTCAATGTTCCAGGTTTTGTTCCCGTCCTAAATAACAGAAGATCGTAACTAGATGAAAAATTGGATTTCTTAACCTTAAAGAAAAAATACAGCTTTACAAATTATTCAATCAATATCTAAATCTGTTGTCGCTAAGGAACAAGATTCTGACGATGAACAGATA
>NW_019401296.1:0-443 GCF_000591075.1 Eurytemora carolleeae
CATTTTTTACTTTTTACGATCACACACAGTTTTTTTAATCATTTCGGGGCCCTTAGTCATTTTTGAGTGGAAAAAAGTTAGGTTCGACATTCTAGCTAGAAAGGGATAAACATTCAAAATTAAATCATACAAAAAAAAATTCCAAGAAAATAAAATAAAAATTAAACTTTTTAAATAATTTATCTAGAACCTATACCTCTTTCACACTCCATAAAGCTTTTTTTACTTTTTCTTTTAACATTACAAATAAATCTATAATTTTTATTGCTAAAAGTTGTTTGTTCATCGTCGAAAAATACGGCGTCAAACCTTATAGAAATCCAACGTATAGAAACCGCTACGTACAGCAACATGGCGTATTTTCCGGGAGACCATTTTTTATATTTTTGAGAAATTAAATAATCAGTGTAAAGTAGATATAATTTTCATAAAATCCTTTCATT
>NW_019401297.1:0-442 GCF_000591075.1 Eurytemora carolleeae
CCACTTCCCTTATCCCCCTCTTCCTTATCCATTTATATTTATAAATCTATTTAAGAATGATCTGGTAGCATTTAAACGTACAATATTTTTTCCTATATTAAGAACAAAATTAGAAAGAATAGAAAAAATAAATAAAATGTCCAGAAACACACAAGAAAACCACGTTTTTTTATTTTCATAGAGATGTCTTAGACATCTCTATGAAAATAAAAAAACGATGTCTTGTTCAAGGGAATGTAGAGTGTATAGGCTATAGAGTGATTATTTATTTATTTATCTATTTAAAAGTTATCAAAATCCTCGCAATTTTGTTGGGAAGGTGTGCTGTGTACATATCAGAAAATAAAAACAAGAGTTATGATTGAAAACATATAAAATTTCAATCTTTTGTGCTATTTACTTTAGTTTTACGTAAAACAAGGAGCCTATATGAAACAGTCAG
>NW_019401298.1:0-442 GCF_000591075.1 Eurytemora carolleeae
TGTTTTTAAACAAAATTGCCAAGGTGCCGCAAACTCAAAATATCTTTGCAACCTGATGGTGTAAAAAGTTTTGATATTTTAAACTTTAATTATTTAATGTAACAGAATTCAAATCCGAGTTTGTGGCAAAGACTCAATTCTTTTTCTTGGAAAATTTAAATATGCACATTTCCCTGAAGGAGAGTAACTTGCTTGAGTTTTGCCAACTAATGGTTTTAAATTGTAATAATTTAAACTTCAGTAGAGTCATCTTGTAAAATGTCTTATCTTGACGGAGCCGTGAAATAAAGAACTTTCAGAAAAACTTGAAGAAAATGAATTAAATGTCATAGTTTCCAAATTGGATTAAACAACGGAGTTTCCAAATTGAATTTAATAACAGAGTTTCTAAAGAGGGTTAGATATCATGGTTCGATTAAATGGCATAACTTCCAAATTGGAA
>NW_019401299.1:0-441 GCF_000591075.1 Eurytemora carolleeae
AAAAGATAGTTTAATGATTCTAGAAAATTTGTTTAAAGATCAATGTTGTTTTAATCGCTATATAAATGTATACGTATTTTTCTTCTTACATAATTTTACATAATTATTTTGCTTGTTAATGTTAAGGCACAAAACATATTTTGTTTTATTCTAAATATTCGTCATGTGTACTTCTATACAGTAAATTATGAACATATCAAAGCTTTAAGGTTTTTATACATATAGAACCAGAAAACGGTGGAATAAAAAGACGACATTAAATCAATAATGAAGCGTATTTAATGTTGATACAAAAGCAAATCGGTTTTTTTACTTTTAAAATCGCTTATTAGGTTCTGTTTAGTGTTTACACTAGACAATTGCCGTGCGCGCCTAACGTTCCTGAGTCTAAAAGTCGTCTTTCTATTCCACAATTTTAATGTTCTCAACTTCTCACTGATG
>NW_019401300.1:0-441 GCF_000591075.1 Eurytemora carolleeae
CAGGATGGACCTTATCCCCTGGAGGCAAATGGTTGTCAAAATATGGACTCAGGAGTCAGGGACTGCTGTCTCAAGTATTCGTAAATATGGACTCACGAGTCAGGGACTGCAGTCTCGTTTATTTTTGAATATTAGCTCAGGACCCTAACAAAAGAAATGGACTTAAAAATCTAGGATTGAATTAAGGATTCACGAACATAGTTGTAGCTAATCCGGCACTGCTCAAACCAAATTCTAGTATTTATAAACATAGAATTAAAATTTGCGGCCATGAGTTCCACGGAATATAATTCGATTGGTTATTATTATCATTTATATTATTATTCAAGTTCTTTAAGGTTTCTATAAAAGATAAACAAAACCCAAACAATCTGAGTTCCGTTACTTTCTTGATTAATCCTTCCTAGGAATTTGTTGGAACTTTTGGTTTTTCAAGTTATC
>NW_019401301.1:0-441 GCF_000591075.1 Eurytemora carolleeae
GTTGATCATAAAAATAAAGAGATTATTTTGAAAAAGGGGGAATGACAATAACAAAATTACAAAATTGTTTCGTGCAGAAACTTTTCGTGACGTCATGCTTCAAATCCGGCAACATTCCTTAAATTCAAATCATTGACGAAATTATACATCTAACAACATTATCTGGTTCATAGGTGTTCCAAGATTATACATCTAACAACATTATCTGGTTCAAAGGTGTTCCAAGATTATACATCTAACAACATTATCTAGTTCAAAGGTGTTCCAAGAGCTTATATTGTAGGGGTAGGGGGTATATATGTATAGGAAAAGCATAAGAGCGAAAACGGAGATCTCAAAAATCATATCGTAGCTAGACTCTCTACTGCTATAGTATTTGTGGGAAGGGGTCTCTTCAAAATCAAAAACTCTCTTTAAGAGTGCCAGAGATGGGAGCTAGAG
>NW_019401302.1:0-440 GCF_000591075.1 Eurytemora carolleeae
GCTCCATATGCTTGGTTTACTAATGCATTCTCTATTTTTTAAACTTTAACCTAGACAATAAGATTGAATAGGAAGGAATAAATCTATAGAATGGTTTGCGTAATTATAAAATTAATTAAAAAATAATTGATATATTTCTGTAACTTATGTGAGTATTATGGATGGGATTATCATCCTTGAACCACCGGTCCTGAACTATTTAATATATATAGCCAATCATATTAATCACCACCCTTTACGACTTGATTGGCCCTTCTAAAATTTTTTTTGGGCTATATAAAACTATATATATGATTAATGGTACGACTTTGTTACCTCGTAGCTCATCTAGTTTTGATTTTTTACGCATAAATATGAGAAAAAAAACTCCGGTTGATTAAAAAATTCGAAACTTTTTTGTTCTTCTCCATTGCTCTTTAATATGAGGAGTTATGATTTAA
>NW_019401303.1:0-439 GCF_000591075.1 Eurytemora carolleeae
TTTTTTATCATAATTCAATATATGAAAAATATAATATTATTTAGACACCAGTCTAAGAAAAGACGACCCTTCTCAAGATACACTGCAAGGGCCGACAGGGTTCGAAGAGAGAAAAGTTTTGCTATGGAGGAGGTTTCAGGTTCAGTCGGAGTAAACCTGGAGGAACAAATTCTTGAAGTTCGCTCCGTCCTGGCAGCCATACAGGGGCAGAATACAAGTTTGAAGAGAAACCTCGATGTTATGAAAGGTTTGTATGTTTAAATCCTATTTAAACTAGTCAATTCCCATTTTACATCTATATAATATAGCTCATCACACATACATATTACATATATATGTATATATTTGTAAATTATCATTATATATTTATGTTAGCTAAAGCTGGGCAAACGGCTGGACCAAATTGGCTGATTTTTTAAAAAGAAACCCATGGGTACTC
>NW_019401304.1:0-439 GCF_000591075.1 Eurytemora carolleeae
CTAATATGGCGACTCTTTATATATAACACATGAGTTTTGATCAGGTAAGTACTTGCAGACATTACGGCGGAAAGTAGGACGACTTGTCCGCCACAAAAGCTAATTATTCTGAAAGTGTGCACGTGGTGCGGACGAAAAAATGTGTGTGCGCAGTGCCGCAATCTGGATTCAATTTATTTTCCTTGACTTATATATATTTTTGCGAAAATTACCATGAAACCTATTTCTTTAACAAACTTATAGAAGTAAGTGATAAACTAATCAAAACCATATTGAAGAACATCACGTTGCCATAAATTTGAGAAAAAAATCTTTAAAAGGCATACATTTTAAAGCACAAATACAAGTTTATTTTGTGATGCTTGTTGTGGTCGGACGAAAAAAGGTGTGGCATGCCTTCCCTCTCTCGCTATACAAAAGAGTGTATTTACATACCTCA
>NW_019401305.1:0-441 GCF_000591075.1 Eurytemora carolleeae
CTTTTTTGATCAGTATTGGGATAATATTGTTGTTTTCCTAGGTTTAAAAGTGTTTAATTTTGATAATTCTTGCATAATTTTCTGCAGTAGAATGCGCAATTCCCATATTCCAATATCTTTGGAATCTGATGGTGCAAACCTTTGATATTTCAAACTTAGATTATTTTATCTATACGTATTTATAGTTTGAAATATCTAAGGTCTGCGACATTGGGTCACAAAGATATAGAGATTAGAAAATCAGAGATTGTGGCAAAAACTCAACTCCTTTCTACAATTATCATTCACATTCCAGAGTTGATTTTTAATTAATTAATAACTTTTAAATGGGGATCATATATGATTTATCAAACATTGTTTTATCAAATTGGAATTATTTTATGTCCCAAAATCTGATGGGGAGGGGGCAAAGGTACCCTCCCTCCACCTGTGACCGCCCTT
>NW_019401306.1:0-438 GCF_000591075.1 Eurytemora carolleeae
TGGAGGTGAAGGCATGAAATACCTTTAATTTGTTTCTATAGATCAGAAGAATAGAGAAGACAGGAAATTGGGAAATAATCGGTCTGAGAGACACAATTTACAATGTATCCAGCTCTCATCATTCTTACTTTATACAATATAGTTCATATATCATAGTACTAGCTAGCTAGCTAGCTGAAGTTCTTAATACAATATAGTTCATATATCACAGTACTAGCTAGTCAGCTAGCTGAAGTACTTTAAACAATATAGTTCATATATCATAGTACTAGTTAGCCAGCTAGCTGAAGTACTTTATACAATACAGTTCATATATCATAGTACTAGCTAGTCAGCTAGCTGGAGTACTTTATACAATATAGTTCATATATCATAGTACTAGCTAGTCAGCTAGCTGAAGTACTTTATACAATATAGTTCATATATCATAGTACTAGC
>NW_019401307.1:0-438 GCF_000591075.1 Eurytemora carolleeae
GAAAAGGTACCCACCCAAATTCATGATATTGAACGTCGGCTATACACTCAAACTCAGTAATTATACATCGTGTAAACGTATCATACGTGTCAAATGAATCCTAAAGAATTTGTCCTCAACACTGCATACTCAGTTTAACTACCTTACATAGCCGGTCTGTTCCTTTAAAAATGGACCTCAAAATGATGATAAGAAGTTGAATTTCGCCTTTTTTAAATGACAATTTTTTTGTTTTGTAGATATTAAGAATGTTTACAGTATTTTGTAATTATTTAAAAGAAGTTTTACAAGGTACAGATAGATTAACTAATTGCCTAACTTGAACACAGCTAAATTATACCTAGCTGCCTGGATGAATAGCTTGATAAGGGTTCTAAGCCTACTCTCCCAGCAAGAATCCATCTGCTTGACAACAGCTGACAGAAGTATCATCTCCTG
>NW_019401308.1:0-438 GCF_000591075.1 Eurytemora carolleeae
TTATTTGTTATTGTAAGAGTTTAATTATCAGTTCAATGATAACTATCTCTAATTATTTGTTTTAGCTGTTTTTTTAATATATATTATTTGTTATTATAAGAGTTTAATTATCAGTTCAATGATACTATCTCTAATTATTATTTTTTTAAACAATGTTTCCAAATTGAGAACGAGGTGGCAAAAACCAAATTTATTTTATTTTTAAGGTTAAAGAAGATTCGTGATTTGATATGTCAGGTTCTCATATAAATTTTTTATTATAGCAAGAATTTGATCAGTTCGATGATTACTATTATTTTCTCTTATAATTTTTATTCTAAGTCACAAAGTTCAAGGTGATTTAAAAAATTAAGAACGAGCCCAAGAATTTTAGGGCTAAAGAATATGATTCGTTTTTGATGCAATTTATAATTGCTTAAAGTCTCAATTTTTGTCGAA
>NW_019401309.1:0-448 GCF_000591075.1 Eurytemora carolleeae
GATAATGATAATAATAAAAATAATAATAATATTATTCCTAGAACGATTTCAAACTTAAAACTGTTTCAGGTTGAAAAAGAAATTTGCGCTTGTAGTACTAAACCTCTTACAGGATATGTCCGAAGAAAATCAATTAAAAACCTTTAATTCATGGAGAATAGATAAATATAGAGAATCCAGTATAAACCTTAAATTCATGGAGAATAAATAAATATAGAGAATCCAGTATAAACCTTTAATTCATGGAGAATATATAAATATAGAGAATCCAGTATTAACCCTATCCCTGCTGGGGTACTTGAAAACCAGGATATGCCCATGGGGGGGGGTCAATTTGACCCCCCCCCCTCTAAATTCCATGTTTTATGTCAAATTATGACAAATGATACATCATTAGAAAGCTCTTGTGCTCTACTTTTAGAATCTGCAAAAAAATTTTCAAATTTGC
>NW_019401310.1:0-442 GCF_000591075.1 Eurytemora carolleeae
AAACATTATTACCATAAACTATGATTGGTTGGAACATTATAACCCTAAACTATGATTGGCTGAAACATTATTACCATGAACTATGATTGGTTGAAACATTATAACCCTAAACTGTGATTGGTTGAAATATTATTATAATCCTAGCTGAGTTATGATAGGTTGAAACCTGCCTGACTTGTACAGTACTTCCAAAGTCGACTGTTATGGCTGAACAGGTGGAGGTGTGTTTTACCATACTGCAATTACATTTAAATCATATTGTATTTTGTTCTATTTTAATTATTTTGTTTAAATACATATAATCATTATTTGTTACCTTTAGGTAGTTATCAAGATTAGTGTAGTTACAGTTCATCAAATCTTTCAGAGTTCTAACCCCTTCCTTGAAAATCAACATCAACATCAACATCAACATCAACATCAACATCAACATCAACATCAA
>NW_019401311.1:0-438 GCF_000591075.1 Eurytemora carolleeae
AAATCTAAATATTTTTTATTTTCGTAAGGTTATTTCAGTTAACAAAATTTATATGTAATTATTAACAGAGTTACTATATACGAAAAAACAATTGTTTTACAGGAATATATATTAGCTATAACTTTATAGCTAGTAGCTCTGTACAATTGTTCAGGAGATGCTATGAAGATTTTACGATGGGTTTAAGATTGTGCGACAAGAGTTTTACATCACATGTACGTATGAGATCAGATAAATACTTTACTTAAATATCAAATGTGTCAAAAGTGTTAGATAGTCATGTTGTACAGTTTAAAAGTCACTTAAAACCATGTTAATATATATAAAGATTGAATTGAAATTGATTTGTGAATTTGATTTAAATATAAGTTCCCAACAACTTTTTTATGATTGTTTCATATGATGTTTATCCTACACTATAGTAGAATACAGTGAGTA
>NW_019401312.1:0-437 GCF_000591075.1 Eurytemora carolleeae
TATCTACTTGCACCCAGGAAGGTGGCCAATCAAAAAACTCGAATCAAATCAAATCATATATTTTTCTGCAGTACTAATATACCAGATATAAACAAAACAAAAGTATAATAAATATATGTTAAGTTATATATCTAACAAAAAAGCAGAATTATTTTTACACATCATCTTAAAAAACCTGTTTTTTTTCGTGCAAACATTTCTCAAAAACTAGAAATTCAAATGCTTCAAAAAATGTCTCCGTTCTTTGAAAAACGTCTCACAAACCTTGTTCAAAATATCTTCATAATAAATCTAATGAAAAGGAAAAAACATGTTTATAACTGTGTAAATAAAATCAATTGGTATATGTACCGAAATGATTAGGTTTTACTTGATATTTTTTTAGCTTGATGACACAAGAATTGACAAAAAAATAATGTTAATATTGAGCACTGGCA
>NW_019401313.1:0-436 GCF_000591075.1 Eurytemora carolleeae
ATATGCTTTATCTCCCACAGCAGGGTACATTGTGTACATCTGGAGTACACGACCAATAAGTTGTTCAGAGATAAGAGAGTACAGAGATCTAGAATATGCTATATCTCCCACAGCAGGGTACATTGTGTACAACTGGAGTTCACGACCAATAAGTTGTCCAGAGATAAGAGAGTACGGAAATCTAGAATATGCTATATTTTCCACAGCAGGGTACATTGTGTACATCTTGAGTACACGACCAATAAGTTGTCCAGAGATAAGAGAGTACGGAAACTAGAATATGCTATATCTCCCACAGCAGGGTAAATTGTGTAAATCTGGAGTACACGACCAATAAGTTGTTCAGAGATAAGAGAGTACGGAGATCTAGAATATGCTATATCTCCCACAGCAGGGTACATTGTGTACATCTGGAGTACACGACCAATAAGCAAAC
>NW_019401314.1:0-438 GCF_000591075.1 Eurytemora carolleeae
GATCCTACACAATATACAGTTAAAGGGATCCTACACAATTTACAGTTAAAGAGATCCTACACAATATACAGTTAAAGGGATCCTACACAATATATATTTAAAGGGATCCTACGCATTTATACAGTTAAAGGGATCCTACACAATATACAGTTAAAGAAATCCTACACAATATACAGTTAAAGGGATCCTACACAATATACAGTTAAAGGAATCCTACACAATATGAACCATATATTCTCCAATTCATTAATATTCTGGTCCCTATTACGGTTAAAGTTAAAAAAAAACTAATCAATTTTAAAAACACTTTAATTAATATTTTTTTCTTGTCTGTTAAAAGTAGAAACATTTATCTTTTTATTTGTTCATGGAATAAAAACTATAAAAACTGAATTACTCTTGTTTTAAAAGTTTTATGTAAACAGAGTAATTAATCTT
>NW_019401315.1:0-436 GCF_000591075.1 Eurytemora carolleeae
GTACATACAGGCTAAGGAGACCAAAACGGGACAGTACGCCAAAGGTGCATCAAGTTGAGTAAAGTACATACAGGCTAAGGAGACCAAAACGGGACAGTACGCCAAAGGTGCATCAAGTTGAGTACGGTACATACAGGCTAAGGAGACCAAAACGGGACAGTACGCCAAATAAATCTCTTTTTGAGTGTTTTTTTTTCAATTTGCTTAGAAAAGGGGAAAACGTAATTTTTGCTTGTTTAAAGTTTAAAAATCTTTTCATCAATTTAATGTATTGTACTTTTTTAATTGTGTCAATTAAATAATTTCTTTTTTTTATAAAGATGACATGCAGTTTGGAATTTTATTTTAACTACATAAATCTCATCTTATATAGTTAAAACACTTTAACTGAGTTTAACCCTATCCCTGCTGGGGTACTTGAAAACCAGGATATGCT
>NW_019401316.1:0-435 GCF_000591075.1 Eurytemora carolleeae
TATATTGTATACAATAAACTGCAAATTTTTTTCCATGTATTTTAGTGTAGTATTAGAGGAGGACAAGACAATCTACAGCCAGCGTTTAGCGACTTTAACGCCTGGGTTCTCAGGCGCAGATATAGCTAACGTGGTAAATGAAGCTGCTCTTCATGCTGCTCGTGAACTTCAGGTAGAAAATAAATAAAATAAGGAGAAGGTCGTTTTACTAGATAAAAGAAATAATACATTATCGTGTTCATTGTTCTTATTTAGGATAAAATTAAAAAGAAAAACTTGGAGTATGCCATAGAACGGGTTGTTGCTGGTCCTGAGAAGAAAACAGGAATTTTAAATCCTCAAGTAAGCGCAACTTTGGATCAAAACTCGTGAATTTTAATCTTAAAGGGAGTGACCGGCTATGTAAGGTAGTTGAACTGAGTATGCAGTGTTGTG
>NW_019401317.1:0-435 GCF_000591075.1 Eurytemora carolleeae
ATCCAGTTTTCAACACTTTATTTATTTGTTGATAAGTTTTTTATGTTTAAACTATTACCTCTATTGCAGATTTCAAATTTTGCTAGTTTTTACTATACCATCTGTATTTAATAGATTTTTGATATTGTTAGTTTATACTAATAAAATGGACAAGGTGCAGAAATATATTCTCAAATCAAGTTAATTATGTCAAACAACAAATATATCTATCTATCATTGTAATATGATGATTATTTTATTATTATATGACTTAATTATATATTTTACAAGTCTAACTGTAATTAAACGGTTATAAAAACCGGTTGAATATAAATGACGGATTTGCAGGATATATTTGCACTGCACAACTTGCAACGCTAAAAATATTCGCAACTTGCATTTTTTGCGGAAATCTTTTTGTGAAAATGTTTTCTGGCGGGGAGGTTGTCATGGGGG
>NW_019401318.1:0-435 GCF_000591075.1 Eurytemora carolleeae
TGCCAAAGTTTTTGGCGAAATATATTGAGAAGAAAATGATATAATTCTAGTGCTAGAGAGTAGGGTTGGGATTTGTTTAAAAACGATCTAAAGTTATAATTTGACAGATATATTTATAATAGATAGACATATCTGTAGATAGATAAAACAAAATGATGAATATATGAATAGACATGAATCTGATATATAAAAGATAGATAGATGGATAGACATAACTCTGATAGATAAAAGATAGATAGATGGATAGACATGAATCTGATAGATAAAAGATAGATAGATGTATTGACATGAATATGATAGATAAAAAGATAGATAGATAGATAGACATGAATCTGGTATATGATAAATGGATTTGTATGTAATGGTTTGCCGAATGTAGGTTTAAGAACACTGCAGAAGGGAATGCGTAAATATACAAATAGCACGAAAAACCAT
>NW_019401319.1:0-435 GCF_000591075.1 Eurytemora carolleeae
TAATCTTTAATTCTTTATCATTGTTATCATTACAATTTCTTAACTATATAAGCTTCCCTCTATATTTAACATTTATATTTGAACAGCTAATCCTGTTTTCAAATCAGAAAATCATCATATAATACAAACATATTTAAAATACATTTTTTCAAATCAATTTATAATCTTTCTCGAGCTTCACCTGAACATATTTTGTGCAAAAGATTTGCTGTGAACAGCTTTTTTGTTCATAGCTTTCTCCTTCTTCTTCTGCCGTTCAAGAGCAGCAGCGCTAGGGGCAGCAGCCTAATATTTACATTATACAGTACAAAAGCAGCGCTGGGGCCAATCTTTTATCATCCGTGTGAATATTATTTTCATATTTTTTCACAATTGTTTTATGCAATTTTTTCATAGTTTTATTTATTTTTATATATATAAACCTCTTTCATAGTA
>NW_019401320.1:0-435 GCF_000591075.1 Eurytemora carolleeae
ACAGAGATAAGTCAGGATAATCAGATAGAAAGGATTATATAGAAGCTAGAATTCGCAAATATTTTCCATCTTCCTTCTCTCTCTCTCTGCAGTAGCACGTATCAGATTACTATTATATTACCGAAGCTCATCTTTTATAATATAAAGATCAATAAGTGCATTGTGCACTGTGTAGTGTGCACCGTATAGAAAATATATATCCTAAATCTTATCCCCTTACTTTTGGTATATATATATGTTGTTCAAAGAATTTTAACTACAGAGGATCGTCATGAGGCGTAAAACATTATGTTTAGTATAATTCTTTTTTAATAAAATGTGAAGTTTAAAACTTACCAAACTTTAGAGATATGTTTATATGGAAATATGTTAATATAAACTTACCAAACTTGAGAGATATGTTTATATGGAAATATGTTAATATAAACTTACCAA
>NW_019401321.1:0-434 GCF_000591075.1 Eurytemora carolleeae
CTGGTCCTTTTATACCCTTCCCTGGTTCTTTTATACCCTTCCCTGGTCCTTTTATACCCTTCACTGGTCCTTTTATACCCTTCCCTGGTCCTTTTATACCCTTCCCTATTCCTTTTATACCCTTCCCTGGTCCTCCACCCCTTCTTTGGTCTTCCAACCATTTCCTTGGTCCTTTTATACTTTTCCTTGGTCCTTTTACAACTTTCCCTTGTCCTTTTATACCCTTCCTTGGTCCGTTTATACTTTTCCCTGGTCCTTGTAAACCCCTTCCGGGACCTTTATACCCTTCCCTGGTTTTTAATTTATCCCCTGGTTCGCCATACCCTTCATTGGTCTTCCATACTCTTCCCTGGTCCATTTTACTCTTACCTGGTTTTCCATACCTGTATCCTTTACAGCTCTACCTCGTTCCCTTCTCCCCTTACAACTTCCCA
>NW_019401322.1:0-433 GCF_000591075.1 Eurytemora carolleeae
ATAGTTTTACACTATCCAGTTGCAGAGATATTGGGTTTAGAAAATCTGAGTTTGTGACAAAAACTCAATTCCTTTAGGAAATTATTTTCTTTATCTAGGGTAAGGTCTACTAAGGCCGAGCGCTGAGGCTAGGACAGAACAGCAGAGGACTAATTCTACAAATAATTGTGTGGATTAAATTACACAACAAGTCAACTAATTCTCTGTGAAGGGTTGTGTGAAATGATACAGTGTGCATTGTCAAATTGTTTTATAATTTCTGAACTTTTTGTAAGTTTCTTCTCCCAACTATTTTCTCTGGTCAATTGAAAACTTGAACCTCTGGAAATTAACCCCCCTCCCCCCTCCTTTTCTCTCGATATCGTATACTAGATATTTGATTAATGGGTTTGTACAACACTTGATCCAATTAAAAAAGATGAAAAAAATTGTG
>NW_019401323.1:0-442 GCF_000591075.1 Eurytemora carolleeae
CCCGGTTTCTAGTCTATTGTATTCAAAATGACTCGCTTAGTTTCTTATTCTAAAAAGAAGACCATTTTTGTCAGACCATCCTGTTCCCTAAATACATAACGCATAACCCCGACCACTATTTTTATAATCTGCTAGTCTGTGTGGGTGTCTGTTTGTTTGTTTGTAACCGATAAACGTCCAAACGGCTCATCTGATCGGGTCTGAATTTTGTGTGGGATCTTACATGACCCACATTGGAAACTAATTCCTTTAAAATAGTTGCAATTTTTATTTTTTTTAAATGCCAACAATTCGAAAAAAAAATTCCGCCCTAATTTGAAAATGATAATAAATGGCCGACTTTCAGAGAAACTTAAAGGGAGTGTTCGCGAAAAATGAAAGGGGGTATAGGCTTAATGCGATAAAAAAGCGCTTTTGATCGCTACTAATCTTACTTCTATCT
>NW_019401324.1:0-482 GCF_000591075.1 Eurytemora carolleeae
AACCTCTTTTCATCGTCATCTTTGCTTCCTGATTTCGACGATCTTAAAACCTTCAAATAACGAGTTCTGTAAGATTAAATTGTCATCGTTTGAATAAACAGAGATTGCGAAGATACAGGATTAGAATATTAGAGTTTGAGACTCATCAGTTCCCTTTTCACGAGAAACTTAATCTTCAATTATTAATTTATTGAAAATACAAAAACTATTGAAGTATAACATCAGCTCATAAATCATGAACACGACTCTCTGAGCACATTTGTTTGTTAATTCCGCGCATATTGTGCACGTATTCTTTGCTTGATGAATAATTAACAAAAAAATGATCAACCATGCGTAAAACTGTACAAACAAATCGATTAACTAATATAATAAATTCGTGTTTTTGTAATTATTATCATTATTATTATTATTATTATTATTATTATTATTATTATTATTATTCTTATTATTATTATTATTATTATTATTATTATTATTAT
>NW_019401325.1:0-452 GCF_000591075.1 Eurytemora carolleeae
ATTAGGTATTACAATGCTAATTCATAACAAAGACGATATCGAATTCGTCACTGAATTCCCATGTTTTTTGGGACACCCTGTACTATTATTGTACTGGTTCTATACTATTACTATAACTACTGGTTCCCAAAAGTATTCAAGTCAAGGACACCAAAATATAATTTAAAGTTAAGAAAACCGTATGAAATACTAAACTTCAGATAAATTTTAACCCACACTAGGTTTTTTCCCTGTAAAAGAGAAGCAAAATAAAAATCTTTTGGCAACAGGAAATTTTAGTTCCAACCTATAATTTTCAGATTTTGGAATTTGTGCCACTTCTGACGGAAATTCGCGGCCTACAGGGTGTCCCAAGAAAAAGACGACTTGAAAGTCGTCTTTGATATTTGAATTTATTTGTGACATTTAGTCTTCTATCTACTTTAACATGTATGATTCTTGAAACAATTATC
>NW_019401326.1:0-433 GCF_000591075.1 Eurytemora carolleeae
TTAAATAAAATAAAAAGCTTACAAAATCAAAACTTAAATTAAAAATTCGTCTTTATTGTATTGATATATTCGCTGACCACTGTACCCTCTGTATTTAAAGTATTTTCTGTGTTCCAAGCCTGATCCAAATATATATACATGGTATTTAATGTTTTCTCTATGTTTATGTACAGGGTGTCCCAATAAACATGTGAATTAAGTGACGACTTCTGTATCGTCTTTGTTTAATTAATTAATTAATGAAATCACAACGATATCTTTCAAATGTTTATTATCACCGTCAATTTTTAAGATACATAGAAAAGACGTTGAGTCTTTATTCTAAAAACGAAGACGATTTTCAAGTTGTCTCTTTATTCCCATGTTTATTGGAACACCCTATATATTTTATTCTAACCTGAGATGTAGCTTCACATTGTAATCCAAACACAGA
>NW_019401327.1:0-433 GCF_000591075.1 Eurytemora carolleeae
GAGCATCAGATGAGTATACATGCAAAAGTAGAACCGGCTAGCACCATTATTTACTGAGATATTGAAAAATGTCATTGATGCAACGCCTCCTTTAAGATAAAAAAGTATAAAGATAAATTTTTTCACCTCCCGTATGCCCCAACTGATTTCTCGTCCAAATCTATTGAAGCAAGGTGATGATACACCTTGAGTAGTATACTACCAAACTCCTGATCATTTCATTCATTCAAAAAATATCTTTTTGGAAATTAACAGAAACAGTCCAAAGTTGAAAACGTTAGAATTGTGGATATCGAGATCAATGCTTAATCCCCTGTTTTTGTTTATCTTACGATTATTTTAATCTTTAGTTTGTATCAAGGAAAAAGTATAAAATTCAACCAATCAGAGTGGCGTATGTAGAATCCCGAACGTCAAATCAGAAGCCGAGAAA
>NW_019401328.1:0-432 GCF_000591075.1 Eurytemora carolleeae
AGGAAATTAGAATATTACTTATATTCAGCTGCTTCAAACTATTGCAGGGTGTAGAAGAGAAAAGAGATTAGGAAAAAAATCAGAGGGTTAAATTTTGATCAAAAGGCCTTAATTTCAAAATAAAATGTTTAACATTCCTAATTTTGGCAATCAAGAAGAAAAAGATTTCTCGTCTTTTCAAATAATTCTGAACCTGCAAATCAAAAATTGCTTATTTTTGCAAAATATGAAAAAATGATGCATTTTTTTATATTACATATATGAACTTACCACTCAAACTAATATTAAATCATATTCATTACATTAAAATCGAGATTTTATATAAGTTGGCATTTTTTTATGTATTACCCGACTAGACCAGAGAGCGTTCTTTTCTTCTTAAAGAGCTACGTCTCGGCCCATTAAAAGAGCGCACCTCTTTCTTAAGCAAAC
>NW_019401329.1:0-435 GCF_000591075.1 Eurytemora carolleeae
TATCGGATATGTATCCTAGACAGCTGGTGGTATGAATGGCAGGTGTGGACCTAGATATATGTATACAGGCAATCTAGGCTCTCTGTACTTTCTATATACTTTAAGATTCAGGATATGCTTCAATTGGTATAAGCATCAACTATTGTTCATATTCAGAGGTGGGCTCCCCCCTTCTCATTCTGGCTGATATATAGAGGGGGTATAAGCGTATTTGTACGTATGCTCAATCGGATACAGACTAAGCTAATTTTCAGGCAAATGTATTCGGATTCTCTACAATAGATGAAAACAAAGATTTAACAAAAAATTGTTTTAGTCTCATCCTCTCATGTCGGCCTTGAATCCTCATCCTCATCCTCATCCTCATCCTCATCCTCATCCTCATCCTCATCCTCATCCTCATCCTCATCCTCATCCTCATCCTCATCCTCATCC
>NW_019401330.1:0-432 GCF_000591075.1 Eurytemora carolleeae
AATATCAGTCTCCCCTGAAGTAGACCCACGTACCCCGCTTCCAAAATATACCTGTCTGCGTTAATGTTATAAACTCTCGGCATCTGTCCCGCTGTGACGATTTTAACTTGTTCATCCTCCTGCAATTTTAATTATAAGATGGTAAACAATACATTTTATAAGTTTTCTCTATTTCGTCATAATATATTTTGAGGATTCGAGAAGTGGAACTGAAATATTCAACTTTTTATGAGATCATATTATATGCTTAAACAAAGGATATTTACATTTTCAGATATTAAGTGCTGGAATAAATCTTTTTGCTCTAAGTAAAAAGTTGGTAACATAATTTTGTTGGAGTTTACTAAGCGTTGCGGCACAGCGCGATAAAGGCAAAGATTCCAAATAAGAAGACGACAACGATTCATTGATAAAAACCAGATGCTATATCGT
>NW_019401331.1:0-432 GCF_000591075.1 Eurytemora carolleeae
TAAACTTTTCCGGACTTATTATTTGTGTTTCAGCTAATCTAATCTTTTTATGTGTTTTGTGTTTTACACAACTTTATCTCTGAGCTCAGTTCACGCTAATCTAACAGCAGCTAAACATGTCCAGATCTAATATATAATTGAAAAGCGTCACGTTTTTCAAACCTTTATTTTTATTTATTTAATCAATATTTTTAAACGAATCGCCATGATAATAATATTTAATTTCATATTTAGTGTGCTAAATGTGTTCGAAAGTAAAATCCAATTGTTTGTTAAAAATGAAATTCATCACGCTCCAAACCCACAAACACACACACACAAAATCACACACGGACAGGGTTCATTGAAGTCAGCAAATAACTTGCGTGTCACAGTTTATGATCCTTGATCATTCTGATTGAATAATTGATCAAAATTATTGGAAAACTTAAT
>NW_019401332.1:0-431 GCF_000591075.1 Eurytemora carolleeae
GTACGAAATATCCTTAATAAAAGTATTAATTTTAATTTTTAATTTTAATCCTTTTATTTTTGCAATCCGAGGTCGTAGACCTTTGATATTTCAAATTTCGAATTGATCCAACAGTCTAAGTGTAAAATATCAAAGGTTTGCAGCAACGGGTTGCAAAGATATAAGGATTTGAAAATTTAAGTCTGTTACAAAGACTCAGTTCCTTTTGCTTTACCTAAAATAATCTAGGTTTTACAATACCCCGGCCTTTTAATTATTAAAGAAACTGTAAAGTAAAACAGCAAATTATGTCTTATTCAAGTCTTAAACAATAAAAAGACCACACTCGTTGTTAAACAATTTTTATATCTTCCATCAAATTTATAACGAATTTAACTATTTACTTAATAAGCTCTCTTGTAAATCCTATTTCTAAAATTTTTATTTTCGAA
>NW_019401333.1:0-433 GCF_000591075.1 Eurytemora carolleeae
GTTTATCTTTTATTGAAAGGAATTGAGTCTTTGCAACAAATCCCAATTGTCTAATACCTATACATTAACAACCAGATTGTGTAAACCTCTGATATTTCAAACTTTGATTGTTTGATATAACAAAAGTCATAGTTTGAAATAACTAAAGTCTACAACATTGAGTTGTTAAGATATAAGGATTTAAAAATCAGAGTTTGTGGCAAAGACTCTATTCCTTTGGTTCTGGGTCCAATTTCATCTAGATTTTCCTCCTGCAGTATTCTTGTTGATCTGTAAATTACCAGTCTGTGCCAAATTATAATCTAAGAAATATTTATGGTTAAAATTGGCGCCATGATAAACTCCGGAAAGACAAACTCCGGAAAGACAAACTCCTGACGAGACAAACTCCTGACGAGACAAACTCCTGAAAATAAAAACTTCTGAAATACAA
>NW_019401334.1:0-431 GCF_000591075.1 Eurytemora carolleeae
ATTTGAACTATTTTTATGTTCATTTGAACAATTTTTTGGTTAATTTGAACTATTTTTATGTTCATTTGAAACATTTCTGTGTATATGTGTATATGTGTAATTAATTGTATGGTCCCTAACTTCATAATTATAAAAAGATTTAAAAACTGAATTATAGTAGAAAAATAGTTCAAATGAGCAAGTATAATGTGTTGATTTGAACTGTACAGGATATGACGTCATGTTAGTAGTTCAAATGAACAATAGTTCAAACGGGAGTAGTTCAAATGAGAGGGGGAAAATGGGTGCCCCCTTCTATTTCGATCCCTTAGGCGCCCCTTTTAATGTCAAAATGAAATTATTATGACAATAAAAGGTCGCCTAAGGGATTTTAAATCGAATAAATGGAGCCATGGAAGAAACTGTACCCCCCTCTCTCAAGAGTTGCGCCC
>NW_019401335.1:0-435 GCF_000591075.1 Eurytemora carolleeae
ATTTGACACAGTTTTATATCAATTTCTCGAGACATGAACATCAGATATAACTTTCATGGGTTGCGATCAAGAGCTAAAGTGATTAGCTTTCAGCCTTTACCCCCTTTCATTTTTCCTTTACTGTCCCTTTAATATAATCAATCAACCACTTAATTAATTACCAAATAATTAATCAATTAGCTCGTTATTCTCTCAATTACGTCATAAATCCTTTAATCAATCACTTGAAGTATCATGCAGTTAATCCAACACTCAATAATATCGATCAATAACTTATTCTTATTAGCCAACAATTAACCTACAAACAAATAAACTATTCATTTTGAGAAAACCAACTAAACAACCAACTAACCAACCAAGCAACTAAACAAGCAACTAACCAACCAAGCAACCAACCAACCAAGCAACCAAGCAACCAACCAACCAAGCAACCAA
>NW_019401336.1:0-431 GCF_000591075.1 Eurytemora carolleeae
CATCAATGCAAGCTTGTAAACCTATATGTCTCAAACTTTGTTTATTAAAATGTTACAAAAATACAACATCAGGGTGTAAAGATATAAGGAATATATAATTAGAGTTGATTAATCAGTAGGAGCCTTGCCAACACAAGATCTAGGAAGCAAACAAACATCTTATCTGATATTAATATTTTTCCTATCTATCCCTCTCTTTTCTTATATCATTTTCAGGGGCGTATACAGGACTTTGTGCAGGGGGGGGAGAGGCTTACCCTAAGTTTGGGGGCTAAATCTACCCAATCTTATAGTTTTCATTTCTCCAGGGGGTAGCTGAACCCCATATTCCCCCCTTTAAACGGTTTTTAAAATTTTCTAAATCATTTTCTAATCTTTCTAGAACATTTTTTACCAACCTTTCATTCTACCCTGCAGAAAACACAAATTAG
>NW_019401337.1:0-430 GCF_000591075.1 Eurytemora carolleeae
TATTACAGTCAAGAAACGATGTTATTTTGTTTCTGCAAATGAAATAACGAAAGAACTTCTTTCTACGAGCAGGAAATGGCGCCATTTTTCATCTGTGCAAAGGTTATGACGCCATTTTGTTTATGGTCGGAAGCAGAAAAGTAGAACATTAATTTTTCGCGATTTTGTTCTTGAGCGCCATACACGATGTCATCTCATGTTTTTTAGTTTTTCACACCTGGTAATTGTATGAAAGAGAAGCTCCGCTGATATTTACAAGATGGCGGTTTCCTGGTTCAACCTAGATATTAACACGATTGCGGTTTTCTGGTTCAACCTAGATATTTACAAGATGCCGGTTTCCTGGTTCAACCTAGATATTTAGAAGATGGTTTCCTGATTCAAACTAGATATTTACAAGATGGCGGTTTCCTGGTTCAACCTAGATATT
>NW_019401338.1:0-430 GCF_000591075.1 Eurytemora carolleeae
AGGGTTAGGTTTGGTTAAAACAATATCTGGGCCGAGTGCTGCGGCTATAATTGGACAGGCTAGGGGGCCGGGCGCTGCGGCCACAAAAGTCCATATATAGCGGCTGTAAAACCACTTGCTAGTAGGTCGGATGTGTAGTGTAGCGGATTTGTTGTAGGTCAGAAGTGGAGTATAGTGGAATGTGGATTTTCGTAGGTCGAAAAATAAACCATTATGTTCCGTATAAATTTCCTGTTAGAAAGCTGATGATTAAAGACGACATTTATGTCACCCCTTGTATTTCAGTTCATCGGAGACTCTAGACACATACGCACAGTCTCTGCATAATTGGTGCTTTTTCATCCAGAAATATTTTATTTCAAAGATATTAATGGAAATCAGTGACTTTGTAAAGGTTTATTAAACGTGTAAAGAATTCAGAAATGCGGGG
>NW_019401339.1:0-441 GCF_000591075.1 Eurytemora carolleeae
CAGGAAAAAGCAGTCATTCAGGCAGTGTGCCTGAGGACTCAGGCAGTTAGTATTAAAGCCCGGTTTTAAGCCTAAAGGGAGGGCTTTGGGTGTTTAGGAAAAGTTAGAAAATTTTAACAGCCTCAGACCAATACTTTTTGAGTTATGTAAAAAAAACTACAGGGGTGGTCAAATTGACCCCCCCCCCCAAGTAGGAATAGGGTTAATAAAATAGAAATAAGAGAGTGTGAAACTTGGCAATATTTTAATCCTATTAAATAATTTAAAGTGAATAAGGTGCGAGCCCCTGAGATTTGAACTCTTCTTAACTGTCATTGGTCAATTATGTAAAAGTGACCATAGGAAGTGTGTAGAATTTCTGGATTCTACCGATGGAAGCGCAAGAATAAATGATCTCCCATGATTATCTGAAAGTAAATAAAATATGAGTTTAAAATTTAG
>NW_019401340.1:0-430 GCF_000591075.1 Eurytemora carolleeae
TTACAACCCCCGTTAAACTTTCTGTCATTGGCTTTCAATTGAGAAATTTCCATTTCAATGATTAAAACTTTATTCTCTCTCACGCCCTACAAAAAGCTTTTTGATAAAAAAATAGATTTAAAAACAATTATTAAGTAATGAATCTCGATCTTTTATTCCACTTTTCAATAAGAGATCTTATATTGATCTGATCTTGCTAAAAATGTATTTTTTCTCTTTTTAAAATTTTTTTTTTTTTTTGCCTTGTACAAATTGTTTATTTATTTAATCTTAAAAAACTTTCCCAAAAATCCCAATTTAGAGCTATGCATGATTCAATATGAATATATAAGAATTTGGTGTCCAAAAACATATTTAAGAAATGCTTGAATTTCTGCTCCACCCTGCCTTGTTACTATTTTTACTCATCCTTCACTCTGCTTTCTGTTTT
>NW_019401341.1:0-430 GCF_000591075.1 Eurytemora carolleeae
GCTCTTCATCATCTTCATCACCTCGATGCTGGGGGGACCCTTGTGGAGACCCTGGATTACCAGCTGATTGCTGGAAGCTCTGAAGGCCAAACCAAACATATTTATGCAGTTTGATTTTCATGTTGTAAGTTATAAACAAAATATATATTCAGTCCGTTTATATCTTTCTTATTTTGCGTCGCTACAGAGGGGTTTTAGTATCTGGTCATATTCTAAATATTACACCATGCTTTAAATACTTTACTGTTTCCTACATTTCAGTATTCAATACATCTAAGCATATCAGTGTGTATCCGAACCTCCCAGTGGAAGGGTGTCAGCAGAGCTTTCTAAGTCTGTTGAGAGAAAGGGCGCTATGTGCGTTGTACTTGTATAGAAGTCTAGATAGCAAGGACACTTCTCTCCACAACTGAGTGGAAAGCGTGACTAA
>NW_019401342.1:0-430 GCF_000591075.1 Eurytemora carolleeae
TTGGGATGTCCATAAAATATTTCTTTCCAAAGTTAACCAAGAAACATGATAAAAAATTGAAGCTCAGGAAAAAAACATTGAAAAACAAGAGTGTAGTGTAGAAAATGAAGTACAACAAGAACTATGACTGACAGGGTGTGTGCAGACGTGTGAGCACCTTGCTTAATTTCTTGACTATTATCTATTTAATTTATACATTTTGTTAAAAACTAAAATAAAAAAGTGTTAAAAAAATATTTATGCAACCTTACGATGCAATCCTACACTGATTTGTAAGATTTGCCATGACATGATAGCTATTTGAAGCAAAATACTGTGATATTTCAAACTTTATGTTTGGTTTGATAAGATAGTCCAGTTTGAAATATCACAATATTATGAAACCTAAACATATTAAAACACAAGGAAATAGTGTTTTAATTTTGACACC
>NW_019401343.1:0-429 GCF_000591075.1 Eurytemora carolleeae
AAAGACGACCAAGTAAATATAGAATATACATGAAATAGAAAGTTATCTATTTACGCCCAAACATTTGACTCATCATCTACAGCCGAGAACTCCTATATAAATATTTATATATATCTCCAAAATGGTATTTAAATTGCAGAAAACTGGAATGTACGCCAGCGTACAGTGTGAAACATATATTTCTCGAAAATCCCGAACATTTCATGTCCAACGCGGGTTAAAAAGTTCAGAATACTTCTAGAAAGGAAATATTAATGTTTTTTTTTTAAGTAATACAAACCATATCCATAGAGATAAGAGAATAGATTCGTCATCCTTGATCAGCGAAAGAATCAAAGGGTACTTTTAGAGTTCGGACACAACAATCTATAAATGGAGGGTTACAGTCCCTTTAAACATGTATATGTATATGTTTATTTGATCTTTACA
>NW_019401344.1:0-429 GCF_000591075.1 Eurytemora carolleeae
GTGAATAGTATTGAATGTATTCTGCCATATACATTCGATATTAAAGACTTTTTGCAGTTTAGTTAAACAATTCTTTTACAATTATTTTTTTTACTTCAAAATAAATTATACTGCTGTTTAATATTTTTTAATCTCTTTGTTATCAAAGAGATCTCCTAACTTATTATATGGAAGAAGACATTTTAAACTATTCACCAACTCTCATGTTTTCGTGGGACACCATGTATGACATTATGAAGCCTGAAGGACCGAGTTAAAATTGCCATATTTTATAGTTTTCCCCCTTTTATTTTAGTTTAGCCCCCCTTCCATATAATATTATATGCCTCTGGTAATTGCTCATGTCTCTATTCATACAATGCAGTTAAGGAGACTCCCCATGCATGTCATTTTCTTTACTTGATTAAGGGGGGGAGGTCGAGTGTAAAA
>NW_019401345.1:0-429 GCF_000591075.1 Eurytemora carolleeae
CGGATCCGGATCCGTATCAGAGTCAGGATCCGGATCCATCATCACGGATGCGGATCCGCGGATCCGGATCCGCATCAAAATGATACGAATCCGAAACACTGGTCAGAATGTTAGGCCATGAAAAAAATGCCTAACAAAAATAGATTTAGCATGCAAAATTTGCCCGATATGGTTCAGGTACCAAGAAGCCAACTGTCATCAGGGGAACTGTTTGATCTACATCAGAGTTCTGAAAATGAAGAATAAGCCCCTTTACACAAACTCATATCAGGAAAAGCAAGTACACATTTAAAAAAAATATTTAATTTTTTTAAAATGATCTAAAAAACACTTTGTCAAGGGGAAAATATCTAGTATTAACTCAATTTCAGACTTAAATTTTCAATATCATAGCAAATTAATAAACTTGGGCAATTTTAAAGCCAACCA
>NW_019401346.1:0-428 GCF_000591075.1 Eurytemora carolleeae
TTTCTCCTTCCATTCTTCTTTTTTTAATTTTCCAATTTCAAATCTCAATTTTTCCATTTTATCTGAAACATTTTACATTTACAGTTTTGCCTCTCAGAGAGAAGCAGCAACGAGAAGAGGGGGGGGGGTTAGAGAGAAGAAGCAACGAGAAGAGGTGGGGGTTAGAAAGAAAGGAATAAATTGATAAGAAAATGGAGAGAAAGACGGGAAATAATGAGAAAAAAGAAGATGGGAGAAAAGAGAAGATGGGAGAAAGCAGAGGAAAAGAAAGAATGGATTTAAAAGAATATGAAAAAATTAACAAATGATTTTAAATAAATGAAGGATAAAAAGGAAGAGATGAAAATTGAAACTATCACTTGAGTGTACAGATTGAAATGGGTGGTTAAAGTAACAGATGAAAAAAGGGAGCAATGCTGGGAGGAAGG
>NW_019401347.1:0-430 GCF_000591075.1 Eurytemora carolleeae
AGATAAAAAGATAAAGAGATAGATAGGTAAAAAGATAAAGTTATATCCATAGGCGATATTAAATTTTTTTCTTGACTTGAATTTTTTATTGAATTATTATCGTGCTGGAAAAATAAACGCAAAGAACGAAACTAAAGAACTTAAAAACATAACATTTGGTCGAAATTATAAACAGGTTGTTAGTGATACAGAGAAAACTAGAAAACTCTGTAATAGGAAGACGACTTTAAGACTCAAGGAAAAGACTTTAAATTGACCAATGAACATGAGAAACAGCAATCAAACAGTATGAAACAGACTCACATATTTTTTATAAAATATTTGATTCGATTTACAAGCTGAAATGCATATAGTTGATTTAATCATAGAGAATAGAATATATAGAGAGGAATTAAATGAATCTCTCGGTATGAATTTTTTCAGTCCCTTT
>NW_019401348.1:0-428 GCF_000591075.1 Eurytemora carolleeae
CTGCCATCTATAAACTTAAAATTGCTTAAATGTCGTCTTACTTTATTTATTAACACAGTTTTTACATAAGACATAATACAGTCTATGTTTTTTTAACATGGAATCTTAATCATAAGATTTAAATGAATTTTTAAATACCATAATATGATGATTGGAATAAATTTATTAGCCTTTTTTAATTGAAGAAAACCTTATTTGTTTGAATAAAAAATTTTATGAATCCGATATTTTAAAGAATTTCCTGAGAAAAATGGTCGAGAAATCTGGATTGTTCCATGTATTGATTTTATAAATAGTATTTTTTAACATAAGTTTAAAATAGAAACTCACGCGATTGAATTCTTTCAATTCATAGTTCTTCATTCTAAAATATAGTAATTGGTAATTTTTATTTTGTAACAATCGTCAATCAGCCTACATACATAGTA
>NW_019401349.1:0-429 GCF_000591075.1 Eurytemora carolleeae
CAGATTTAAAAGAGATAAATTGGAAAGGGGAATGGAGTTGGAAGAGAAGGGGAGGGAAGAATTGGTTATTGGTAAGGGTGTAGTTTGAGATGGTAGAATACGATATTGTTAACACAAATTCGAAATATAAGGAAGACGATTTTACCGACTCCCATGAAGTGCCCACAAATATTCATCATTAATTCCTTTTTTTAATTTATAAACCTACCAATTTTAACCCTGTCTTATGCAAATATTTCAAAAAATTTTAAATAAATGTTAAGAAATATCCATTTCAGATCTCTTTGTCTTATTATAGTGACTTTTAAAGTCAACATTTTGAAATATGGAAATTTGGGCGGGTTATATCTTGGTTGGTTGGATTTTGAAGTTTCGAATTTGTTTTACTCTTTGTTAAATTAAAATCCCATTTTAATTTAACCCCCAGTA
>NW_019401350.1:0-428 GCF_000591075.1 Eurytemora carolleeae
CCCCCTTTGCTTTATTTCCGAAACCATGCCATTTCTTATTTTTACCGTACTCCATTTTCCCATTCTCAGTAAACATCTTAATTAATTTTGGGTGTTTTTTTATGTTTTGCGTTTTATTTATCCTAAATCCATGTATTGCCCCTGCAACGGTCCTTTGAATAAATTTACTGTAGAGTGTATTTAAGGGAAAGTTATATATTGTGGAGAAAATAAGAGAATAAATAAGAACAAAAAGTGTTTCACGGAGATTATACGTTTTTCATTTCAGGGTTTTGAAATGTTTAAAACTAATTTGTTTTGTTTTTCAAATTTTCACATAAATTTTCACACATTAGATAAAAATGTCAAATTTAAATCATAATCATTAGGGCTCTGCACTAATTATCGAATTTAGATATTCCACCGACGCGACGCACAAACCGAACACA
>NW_019401351.1:0-428 GCF_000591075.1 Eurytemora carolleeae
TGCCAATTACTTTTTAAAACTAAATGTTAAAAACTGCAGTGCTTTAAAGTTCTGAAATGTACATGTATAGGGCTACAAAAAATATTTGTAAGTTAGTGGAGTAAAATCAAAAGCCAAGGCGTCGCGTCACTTCTAAGTCGACCCAGTTATCAAAATTGATGCAGTCTGGATCTAAGTGCGACTGTGCGTAAGAAACGCAGAAGAGAATATGTTTGGTTTCTGTTTATATTATATATATATTATATATACATATATATATTCTATATATTCCCCCCAGCATTAATTGACTTGCAGAGTTCTATACTGACCTCACTTCTCTACACAACTCATAAGCATTTCTTTAAACAGGAACATTTTTTATTTTTCAAAATAGAATAGAATCCAATAAAACACAATTATGTAGACAGAAATAGCATTTTCATATGAAT
>NW_019401352.1:0-426 GCF_000591075.1 Eurytemora carolleeae
AAGATCTTTTTACAGTTTATAATTGTTATGTAAAAGCGCAAAATCGACCTCATCATGCACTCTCAGCTCAACTACCATGTCTTGCCGGTCACTCCTTTTAAGAGAGTGTAAAAAATTTAGAAAGAAGAATAGCACAAATCATAAAATATTTTTTCACTGCTTACCACATTAAACTAAATTAAATTGAACACATGATTAAAATCTAATGTGTTTTAAATTAGAACTCCTCTTCTTTCAGAGCTTTAACAATACTTTAAACCAATACTTTCCCTCCATATGATAAATCTAGTTTCGCTTAAACAGCCAGTTTTATTTATCTTTTTACATAAACATTGTGCATTGAAAAAAATATAAAGTTATTTTAACTCAAAAATAAAAAAAAAATTAAGAAGAAAAATGCTAGATCTTATTTTTATCTTTAATTTA
>NW_019401353.1:0-427 GCF_000591075.1 Eurytemora carolleeae
GGCATTGTTCCCCTATTTTCCTCTCTCTGAGGCAATTCCTGATTAACAAAGGTACCCATTAAAGTTTTGTATGATCAACATCAATTATGCATTAAATGGCAGTGTGTATAACTGCTTATTTTCAGTTTCAGTTTCTACAGAAGTGACTTGCGCATACTGCAGCCGCAGCAAAACATTTCTTAATTTAAAGAATTAAGCACTTTTAAGCCTACAAGAACGGCAATATCTTCAACATTTTTGATGAGAAAAAGGTTTCGGGGATGTTGTAAATATTTGCACGGAACGGAAACTACACTCTAACATTAAAAATCAGCTACATATCTAGGATACTCAATACTCATCTTTCGTGGCTTATTTGAAAAATAATCCATTCTCTCCGCCGCCCTCTCCCTATCCACAGATATTCTTCATTTTTCCCTCCAACCCT
>NW_019401354.1:0-426 GCF_000591075.1 Eurytemora carolleeae
TTCCTCCTCCCCACCCCTCACGAACCTTCTTTTTGCGTATCATTGTGTTCACCTCTCATCTACTTCCTTTTTTCCCTTCCTATATCTTCCTAATCAAACGTGTGTTCTAATCCGGGGCATAAAAAAGGGTAGCTATGGGACCTGAACCTCCATGTGTAAGTATGGATTATGTCGCGGTAAACTGGTTAAAAGCCCAATAAGTCTTTTCATTTTCACCCATTAAATATAGATTTTTCGTCTTTGCTATTTTATACTTTGGTATCGGTCAATTTATCTCCATCAGGTTTCAAAGATATAAATATTTGAAAAATGAGAGTTTTAGAAATGTTCTTTTAAAACATATTTAACATTTTTACCTGGATTATATTTAGTCCAGTAAATGCAGCGGATCTATCTCTAACTCAGGAGAAGTTTTGACAAAATGTC
>NW_019401355.1:0-427 GCF_000591075.1 Eurytemora carolleeae
TGCAATGTCATCAGGTTACACAAATGATAGATGAAACAGGTTTAAGTACTTGTATAAATCTCATTAAGTGTAGATTTTTAGATACCAGTTTATTGCACGTTCTGTGGTTCCAGAATACCACAAACGCTTCTTCCACCGTACATACTTTGCATGTTAGGTTTATAATTAAATCAATTATTAAATCTAAAGACCCAAGCCATGGTTTTCTCAGGTTCATTTCAAGCACTGGACCTTATCAGCAAGAGCAAGCAGTAAAGTACAAATACAGACAATATAAGGTAAAACGGGAAAGTACGCTAAATTAATAAATTTATGTGAAACAGAACTAGTTTAGAATTATTTTATTTCAAGTAATGTGAAACTCATTAAAGAAATAGCTCAGGGAAAATTTGAAAGGAAAGAGGAGAAGGGGGGGGAGAATAAGGAG
>NW_019401356.1:0-426 GCF_000591075.1 Eurytemora carolleeae
ACAGACTGCCAAACCAGTTTTTTGCCACCGAAACTGAGTTCATTTGTATTCTAGAATTCATTTCATCCAATAAATTCTCTTATGGCCAACCCTTGAGTGTAGAGTTACAGGAACATTACAGCGATAGTACAGTTTATAATCCGTACAGTCGTATCTGAATTCTCATTCTTTGTAGATAACTCTGTGGTTAAAGGTTCTGGCAAAAAAATTAAGTCTAATAATGTAATGTAATAATGTAAGGGGAGGGGGATGATGCAATTGGGGAGGAATGATGATGCAAAGGGGAGAGTGGATGATGCAAGTGGAGGGGGATGATGCAAGATGAGGGGGATGATGCAAGAGAAGGAAGTACGGTGCAAAGGGGAGAGCAGATGCAGATGCAAGGGAGGAATGATGATGCAAGGGGAGGAAGAATGATTTAATTGG
>NW_019401357.1:0-426 GCF_000591075.1 Eurytemora carolleeae
AGAAGGATGGGTGGCTTGAATTTCTGAGGGATCCAAAATTTGAATAACGTAAAAATCTTTGCAAATTATTCCTTTTACACCGAAGCTAGAAATAAGAGCTTTACAATCCTGGAATGTGCATGTTCAGGGCTTAAATGTAAAATTCAAGTTTTGAATTCTGATTCTGATTTTCTGTTGATTACACATTTTTTTTACCCTGATAAAAACCTAATGTCTGTTTCTTACTCCATTTTTCCAAAATGAATATCAGATTTCTGATATATTATCACATTTTTTCCTTAATAATTATCATTTTGTATACTTACTAGGATTATTGAACTGTTTTTAACAATATGTCGTCTTTGAGTTCCATTTTACTATTTTGAACACTTATCTGTCGTCTGATTTATATATGTACTGTCTCTCTTTGAATAGATTTTTCAGATT
>NW_019401358.1:0-429 GCF_000591075.1 Eurytemora carolleeae
ATCTATTCAGTTCTAATTGATACCACGGTAAACTGCCAGGAGACCAACCTGAAAACAGCTCTGCTATGGCTGCTCTCCTTCCGTTGATAATATGTAATTTTTATGCTCAACCTGTCATATTTTCAACGGAAAAATAAATTATTAGATTAGATTAGATTAGATTAGATTAGTTTTGATCCAAAATCAAACTTCGAAATCCCAACTGATAAGTTTTTCAGTATTTAATTTAATTTTTCCTTTCCTTCTTAGTGAAGGGAGAGATCTTTTAAAAAGGAATTAAGTCTTTATCGCGGCCCACAAACTCTGATATTCAAATGTCGTAAACCTTAGATATTTCAAACTAAAGATTTTTTAGATCAAATTATATAAGTTTGAAACATCAAAGGTTTACACCATCAGGTTGCAAAGATATAGAGATTAGAAAATTGT
>NW_019401359.1:0-428 GCF_000591075.1 Eurytemora carolleeae
GAGTATTTAGGTAAATATTAGAGAAAAAATCATGTAAATGTTTAGTATGCCATAAAACTAGGCAATCACAGTCTTTTTGGGAACAAATGATAAATAGAATTTTTAAATAAGGTGTCCACTTATGACCAATTTTTATAAATAGCTTTAGCTTTTCCCATCACAATGTTGTTAAAACAAATTCGAAATATAAGGAAGACGATTGTACCGACTCAAATGCCGATGCCTATTTTCAAGACGTGTGAATCTACAGGGTGTCCCACATCAAATTAGACCGCGTCAATGGGTCTAAATTACAATTTGGGGGATAAGTTAGAAAATTTAAGAGGAATGAATCATTTCAAAAAATTTAATAAGGTTAGTAGAATTTTTTTTGCAGAAAATGATAGATTTTTTAGTTAAATTTGCTTATTTTGGCGTTAAAAATTGGA
>NW_019401360.1:0-426 GCF_000591075.1 Eurytemora carolleeae
CAGTGAACAGTTAACAGTGAACAGTTAACAGTGAACAGTTAACAGTGAACAATGAACAGTTAACAGTGAGAAATGAACAGTGAACAGTGTACACTGAAAAGCGAACAGTGAACAGTTAACTGTGAACAGTAAACAGTGAGAAATGAACAGTGAACAGTGAGCACTGAACAGCGAACACTGAACAGTTAACAGTGAACAGAGAACCAAAAACATGGTCTCCTTTGTTTCTATCAAGTTCTAACTCCAAACAAAACCAGTAAGAACTAAAGTTAAGGACGCATAGAATATTAATGAAATCCAAATAATAACCCTTTTTTATAGAACTTATTTATAGGACTTTTTACATGATGAAACAAAAGCCAAGAATTCAAGAAAAACTGAAAAAGATTCTTTGTAAGCAGTTTGCAGTTGTTTAAATTTGTCCAA
>NW_019401361.1:0-425 GCF_000591075.1 Eurytemora carolleeae
GCCTCAAAAACACCGGTTTTTGAGGGGTTTCCGCTTTATTTTGAGGCATTTCCGCAATAACGTTTCCGTGTTGAGGCATTTCCATAGCACCGTCATACAACTTTAAAATGAACGACAAGACAAAGATAGAATTATAAAGGGTTTAAAAATGCTTATACTCTTTTACAAATTGATTTTGATTTTTACTCCGTAATATGATTCTTAAATTTCACCATTTGCTTGAATATTTGTATTGATATTTCATAATGATAACAGAACTATTAACTAATTAAGTATTCTAATTTAAATCTTCTGAGATTTAGAGCGCGCATCGAAAAAGTACGGACTGCACTTTGCTGGTGAGTCATATTCAAACGGTGATTTTTCGTTGTAATACTGGTCATATGTTTCTACAGGGTTCCGCAATTTCAAAAGAAGCAATTCCC
>NW_019401362.1:0-425 GCF_000591075.1 Eurytemora carolleeae
TTTATACTTTTCCGTTGTCTGGAAATATTCCATGGGTCTCATTTAGATGATTGTGTTCATTATTACAAACAAAGTGTAAGATCTCCTAGAAAGTGTTTTGGTTTATCATACTTGGACATTACAGACAGTAGGATAATCTATAGCTCGCATCAAAAGATTTGGCCCATTTATAAATTTCAGGCTTGCCTAATGTCGGGTTGATTTTTGTCACTGATTACTAATAGTTTAGAAACAAAATCTTTGCAAAAAGAGCGAGATAAATCTGAACAATATTGTATTTTAATTTTTGACAAATTTCATCATTTAAGACTTGAAAATCTCTTAAAAAGGCTTGTTTTGATTAACAAAGAATAAAATATTAGAGGAGCTCCCAAATGTTAGAGGATAACAGTAGAGTAGAATCAGAAAATTGTCAACAAAGTGAT
>NW_019401363.1:0-425 GCF_000591075.1 Eurytemora carolleeae
ATTTTAGGTATTAGGACAGGTTCAGAGATATATCTTCAGTATAGATCATCTGTAGAGTGTAGGTTCAGGTTCAGATATATATCTTAAGTACAGATCATATGTAGGTTCAGAAATATATCTTTAGTATAGATTCATATATTTATTCAACTACAAAGCATGAGATATTACAAATAAGCAATCACAATTTACTATGCAGTTTGGACCCCCTTAACCAGGGTTGGTTGTTTTTTGTTGGTTGACCCGAAGTTCATCATCTGTAGGTTCAGGTTCAGAGATATATCTTTAGTATAGATCTTCTGCAGGTTTAGGTTTAGAGATATATCTTCAGTATGGATCATCTGAGGTTTAAGTCTAGAGATAAATCTCTAGTAGATCTGTAGTTTTAATGTTTAGAATATATCTCCAGTAGATCTCTTGTAGTTTAT
>NW_019401364.1:0-425 GCF_000591075.1 Eurytemora carolleeae
TTTTAGTTTATTTTATGTCATAGCTTTTGATTTTTTTGTCCCGAAAATATGTTTCAAATTGAGCAATTGGTCCAAAAATTATTTTAGTCTTTTTCCGTTTACAGTTACATATGTCCTTAAGTAGCCCAACATGTTATTGCATGTCTGTATAATTGTTACCAACATGTCAGATGTCAAATTATTAATTTGTTTATCAAGGCGCTACTTAATAATTATATGTCCTAGATAATTTTACTTTGGTTTTTGTATTAGCAATTACTCTTTATAGAGTTTTTTCTTCTGTGATGTGGTTCTTCTTCAATTGCTTATTTCATGTTTATTTTGTAAATATGAAAAATATTTAATTTTTTTGTGTACTAAATTTGTTCCATGGGTCTGATAATCGATATTTTTTAGTACAAAATTATAAAAATTTATTGAAAGTT
>NW_019401365.1:0-425 GCF_000591075.1 Eurytemora carolleeae
TGTACGCTCACCTGATCAGAGTAGGATGGACCGCCAGAGGAATACAGAATAGGATAGAGAACGACTCTGAGCCCAGGACCGGCACAGAGCCCCCCAGGATGCCCATACCCCTAAAATAAGGATATGAGCGAACAGGCTTAAGCCCCATGGTCCAGGGAACAACACAGGGACCAGGAAGAGAGAACCAAAGTCCCCCTCCCCAACGCACCCCGGAGCTGAGCTAGCCCCAAACCCCTAGACCAAGAACGCCCACACCCAGCCCCGAATCGAGAGAAAAGAGGGAGGGACCCCCAAACCCCACCAATAGAAAAAAGCTGGGAGGGTGGGAGGACCAACAGAATCAGAAGGTAGACTGAAGATACTACCTGAGAACCGGCCCAACTAGGGCCGCAGTACGCAACAGCTGACAGTACACCTGCTCTGTA
>NW_019401366.1:0-426 GCF_000591075.1 Eurytemora carolleeae
CCAAATATGTGACTTCTAATACAGGGTTACCCACAAAGCATGAGCAAAATATGTGACTTACAATAAAGGGTTATCCACAAAGGATGAGCCTTTCACGATAACCTAAAATGTAACAGACTAATTGTCAAATTTTAATTTTTGTCTTAAAAATATTCTTTTAAAATTATTTTAAATCAATGTAAGAAAAATTACTAGATACATTTTGCAAATTTGTCTGTAAAGGCTCATCCTTTGCGAGTAACCTTGCTTATTAGGTGCATAGTCAGTAATCAGTGTCCAGGGAGTATGAAATAGAAGGGAGATATAACTGACGCGGTTCGCCCTGCCATATGATTATACATGCTTTGCAGACGGGTACTTCATTTGATTAAGATATATTTGTCTGATGTACAATTACCGCGTATACAATAACCTGAATATTTATTA
>NW_019401367.1:0-423 GCF_000591075.1 Eurytemora carolleeae
AAAAATTCAGGACTGCATGTTTTTTCAGTGCGCCTGTGCGTTTTCATTCCAATCTTTCAACTTTCTTAAAAAAGATTTCATTTAACACATATGAAAATATTTAGCAAAATCATGCAGTCCTGAATTTTCTATCCAGTGTGATTTTCATGCGCGTAAGCGCAGCGTAGAAACGCATGATGTTTTATGAAAACGCACAAACGAACGGAAAAAATGACATATAACCCTAATTTTGATTTTGGGGCAGTTTACACCAGTTCATTTATCAGGGTACCTTTGTGAATCGGACATACCACGCTATAAATGGAGGGTCACAGAAATGTTGTCCTCAGTCCCTTTCTGAATTCAAAATATAAAAAATGATAAAGAATAAGTTTTGAAATATAGTAACAATGCGATCAGAGATAAATCAAGAAAATATAAATA
>NW_019401368.1:0-435 GCF_000591075.1 Eurytemora carolleeae
GCAATAGAAAATAAATTTCTGCCAAGAACTGTGTTGAGGTCATTTTTACATAAATTAGAAAGAAGTCTAATGCAAAGCTTAGAACTTGCTTCAATAGTCTTATATTGTTCAAGTAACTATTAGATTATTCGTGCTAGAGAAAATCGGAAAATAAAAATAAAAAATCAGTATTAACTTTTTTGGGAATCTGGTCAAAAACGGAATATTGTGTGACCGGGGTTATTTTAATTAATTAGTTTAATTAATTTTCAAATAGTATTCTCATTAAGTGATGTAGATAAGTTCCCGCATCCATACATGAATAATACATTTAAAAAAGGTTATTTTGGATTTAATAAATCAAAATTTAAAATTCAGTGATGGTGATGGACCAAACCTCTGTAGAGTAAAAAAGTAGATGTTAGTTCCACATTTATTGAAAATATATTTCGGTCT
>NW_019401369.1:0-424 GCF_000591075.1 Eurytemora carolleeae
TATATATATATATATTTTCAGAGTTTGGTATCACTATTGTCATAGACTCCAGTAAACAAACTATTAAAGCTTTTAACTTCTTCAAACTAATTAGAATTTATAACTTTAATAATTCAATGTTTTTCATTTCATCTTTTCCCGAATTTGAAAAAGATTTTGGTTCAATTATACAAGAAAAAAAACGACTTTTGTCCGTAAAGACACTAGCGTTGCCTAGCTTTATATTATTATTCATAGCCATAGTTACTTCAGCTGTTTACGTGCATTATTATTATTTTTATTATTATTATTAATACTATTTTTATTATTAATATTATTACAACTATATATATAACTCTCAATTGTATGACCAGACATTTAAAATGTGTTGAAGTTGAATTTGGTTAAGTATGTGAATGTGAATTCTGGTTTATTTCAAGTACTG
>NW_019401370.1:0-423 GCF_000591075.1 Eurytemora carolleeae
AAAAGACAACAAACGTTATAATTTAAAAAGTTATCAAGAAAAACAATAATTGGATAAAAGTCAAAATAATAATAATAAAAAGTCAATTAGAAATATATAATTTGTACTTTCGTCAGATTAAATAATAAATGTCATATTTCTGAGTTGGCTCTATCCATAATTTCCAGTCGTTCTTCGGTTCTTCTTTTTCTTTATAAAACTTCGTCCCTCGTTTCTTTAGATTATTTCTTTTTTCTTATTCTTCCTGTGTACGTTCACCTTACGTATGTCTTCAACCAGGAAACTAAAAAGAAAGATTCTAACACAATTTTATCAATCAAATAACCTATCGGGTTTTATTAATATCTGTACGCAAGAAATAAAAAGTGGCTCGTGTTCAGTAAATAAATAAAATTAAATGACTTATCTATTATTTATCAAGAA
>NW_019401371.1:0-422 GCF_000591075.1 Eurytemora carolleeae
AGTAACCCTCCAAGAAAAGATGGCAATGCCTGATTCACATTTGCTACTTAAACACTTTTATGATCATGAATGCGGATGATACTTTCGTTTTTCTAGGTTCCAAAATGAGTTTAATCTAATGGTCCTAATGTTTTCTTGCAGCAGAAATGCGCAAGTCACTTTTGTAGAGAAACCACAATTGAAAATAAGCAGTTTTCAAAATTATAAACATCAATATTTAATCATACTTTATCAGAATAAGCTTTTACAGATGCCAATGAAAAGAGAAAATGAAAGAACAAGGATATTTTCATTATTAACAGTTGTAAATCAGGTATTATTTTATAATAAAGAGCCGAGATTCCCTTTCAACCAGGCAGTTTGTAAACCTATAGAAATTTACATAAAATTTTCACCCTATTCCGACTGAGGGGGCTCGTTGT
>NW_019401372.1:0-422 GCF_000591075.1 Eurytemora carolleeae
GTTTAAGATAAATAAAATGTAAAACCAAGTTATTGTGTTATATTGTTTGTGTTTAAGATAAATAAAATGTATAGCCAAGTTATTGTGTTATATTTTTTGTGTTTAAAATAAATAAAATGTAAAACCAAGTTATTGTGTTATATTGTTTGTGTTGTTTAAGATAAATAAAATGTAAAGCCAAGTTATTGTGTTATATTGTTTGTATTCAAGATAAATAAAATGTAAAACCAAGTTATTGTGTTATATTGTTTGTGTTTAAGATAAATAAAGTGTATAACCAAGTTATTGTGTTATATTGTTTGTGTTAAAGATAAATAAAATGTAAACCCAAGTTATTGTGTTATATTGTTTGTGTTTAAGATAAATAAAATGTAAAACCAACTTATTGTGTTATATTGTTTGTGTTTAAGATAAATAAAATG
>NW_019401373.1:0-422 GCF_000591075.1 Eurytemora carolleeae
TTTACAATAGTTCTGCACGGAGATCTAGATAATTATATTTTACAATAGTTCTGCACGGAGATCTAGATAATTATATTTTAAAATAGTTCTGCACGGAGATCTAGATAATTATGAAAGTTATTAATAAAATTTCTTGAGAGCCTCGACTTTGAAGTATCGCAACACATTGGGCTTAGCTTTGGTTTAACCTCAATTGTAGCCCAGTGCATATACATTATTTAAATTGCAACATGCAATTTTCTAGCCTAAGTTTAAAAGAAGTAGTTGGCAAAATACTGCTCGAGTTTTGCGTGAAAACGTGCAGTTGGTTGAAAGTAAGTTGGGTCTGAAAAAATTGCATTATTTTGCATTTAGTCCCGCGTCAACTCTTTCAACTCATTTAGTCCCGCGTCAACTCTTTCAACTCATTTAGTCCCGCGTCA
>NW_019401374.1:0-424 GCF_000591075.1 Eurytemora carolleeae
GGGATGAGATAGTACAGATGATGTGGATTGTGCCTATATTTAGGTGAGGGATGAGATAGTACAGATGATGTGGATTGTGCCTATATTTAGGTTTTAGGTATTCAATTTTTAAGAAAGGGCTGACTTTGAAGTGTCGCAACGCCCTAAGCTTTGATTTTACCGCTCTAACTCACTTTTGCTTTTATGTAGCCCTTTACATGTACATTTTAGCAATGTAAAGCACTTCTTCTTAGATTTGGTTTTTTAGAAGTAATTGGCAAAATTCTCAACGATTTTTGCTTAAGAGCGTGAGACCAATAAATCGCAGTGAGTACAGATTATGTGGATTGTGCCTATATTTAGGTGAGGGATATGATAGTTCAGATGATGTGGATTGTGCCTATATTTAGGTGAGGGATGAGATAGTACAGATGATGTGGATTGT
>NW_019401375.1:0-421 GCF_000591075.1 Eurytemora carolleeae
AAAATAAAATAAACACTTTTCAAGAATCTGCATCAAATATCGAGTCCGGGCCAACTTTGAAGCAACGCTATGTCTTTGTCCTTGGTCTAAACGGAGTGAATCGCTAGACATGGTAGTTGAGGTGAAAGTGCAGTTTTCAAATAAGAGCGTAAGTCGTTTGTAATATTTCACCAGTTGTTTCAGTCAGCAAGTCACTCCCTTTAACCTTCAAAATCAATTTGTGTATTTTGAGTCGCGTTAACCGTAGTTGGTGGTATTTTAAGACTGTTCTAATCTACGTATATAACATAGTTCTTTGCTTATGTAAATATATTTATATAAGCAAAATATATTTATATATAATAAGGTTCTCTGCTCATATATATATATTTATATAAGCAAAATATATATATAATAAGGTTCTCTGCTCATATATATATAT
>NW_019401376.1:0-421 GCF_000591075.1 Eurytemora carolleeae
TTCTATTAAGTTTGTACATAGATCTTAAATGTAAGACATGTGGCCGCAGCACTCGGCCCCCTAGCCTGTTCTAGTCGCAGCGCTCTGCCCAGAAAGTGTCTTATCCTAACCTAATCCTAAATAAATATTAATTAAATGTTTGAAAAGTGTTCATGTACAAAATTGATAATTGGGGGGGTGGTTCTAAAAATCGTTCTCTAGGATGCACCCTGTTAATGTGATGTGGAAGTTAGGTTCATAATATTTGGTTAACTAAGATTTTGCGCCAATTAATTTTATGTTCCTGTAATTAACACTACAATTACGAAGGTATGTCGGTGACCTGGCTCCTGATGTTACCGAGGCTATGCTCTTCGAGAAGTTCTCAACTGCCGGCCCTGTCCTTTCCATCAGGTACTTACATGATTAAATATAGTAGGGG
>NW_019401377.1:0-422 GCF_000591075.1 Eurytemora carolleeae
CATTACCAAATTGTCATTACCAAATTGTCATTACCAAATTGTCGTTACCAAATTGTCGTTACCAAATTGTCGTCACCAAATTGTCATTCCCAAATTGTCCTTACCAAATTGTCGTTACCTAAAATCCGCCCATCGTTAGAAATCATAACTTTAATAGAAAAGTCGATGAACAGACAAGACAATGGTTTAAAGTGTACTCGTGTAAATTGAATATGCCTCTCTATAAAAATCAAATAAAATTGAGTTACAGGATTACCCATAAAGGATGAGACTTTAGAGACGACTGTACAGAATTGATACTGTCTGTTTCCTGATATTCACAGTTCTTTGCCAAATTATTAAATAAGCCATAAAAAGACCAAATTCAAGGCAGATAACTTAGTTTAAGCCTGTGATTGTCCTGTTATACGAGTTTTAGGTCG
>NW_019401378.1:0-422 GCF_000591075.1 Eurytemora carolleeae
TGTATATCTACGGAACTGTAAGAAGAGCAAGAAACCTCCTTTAGCCTGACAAATAGACTCTAATCTTACTCCTGGAGAATATGTCAAAGAATGTTTATTTTCCTATTTTACATTTATCCTGAAACCTATTTTCTACACCTTGTCCAGTATACTATACACACAGATTAGGTACTATCAATGTGAAATATATTTCAAAACTATTGAGGCATTGTAGCTTTCAAATATTCATATCAAGGGCTGCAAAAAACGTTAGCGATTGTATAAACTTACACCACGGATGAATCTATACAGTCAACCTGAAGTCAAAACTGAGCTGGGAACTTTAGGATGGATAACCTTTAATCCCAACTACTTAATCCGAATATCCACTGTGGAAACTTTTAATTTTAGTCCTTAATCCACTCTTTTTCTCTCTCTTTGGA
>NW_019401379.1:0-421 GCF_000591075.1 Eurytemora carolleeae
TTCCCAATCCCTTCCCAATCCCTTCCCAATCCCTTCCCAATCCCTTCCCAATCCCTTCCCAATCCCTTCCTAATCCCTTCCCAATTCCTTCCCAATCCCCTATTCCTCCAGCTCCTTCCTTCATTTCAACCCAATGTCGAAGACCTTAGATATTTCAAACTACGTATTAATTAGATCAAATAATATAAGTTTGAAGTATCAAAGGTTTACACCATCCAGTTGCAAAGATCTAGGGATTAGGCAATTTGAGTTTGTGGAAAAGACTCAATTAATTTGTGCTTTTCTTAGACTTGGGAAAAAAATCAATAATATTAGTTTTCAACACTATTCCTTAATTCTGTCTACTTTCAATTCACTTTCAGCCTCCATTCTCCCTTCATTTCCTTTAATTTCTCATTTCCCTTCCTATATCCCTAACCAT
>NW_019401380.1:0-420 GCF_000591075.1 Eurytemora carolleeae
GAACGTAGAAGTAACATTACCCGAGTCTCAAAGTATCCTTATGTAAACGATCAATTTCTGGAAAGGTTTAATTAGAAATTCTGTCTAATTATGTACCTTCAATCAATAATAGTGGTTTTGCTCACTGCTCCTAGTTGATTCTACTAGTAACATTCTAGCCACAGCGCTCAGCCTTGAATCTTGATAGCATGTAACTTAAAAAAAATGAAAAATTAGTTCTATTGAACAAATATTTTTTCAAGGGGACTGTAGTCCTTTTGAACGTTAGTCCAAATGATCATTAGTCCAATTGATATGACATCTTCACAAAATCGTTTTGAAATGAGGAAAAAAAGAAAAAAGGAATGAATATCAATAAGGGTAGATGAATTGCTATTCTACAATCTTAAAAGGATTAAAACTATTCTTGAACTGGGATTT
>NW_019401381.1:0-421 GCF_000591075.1 Eurytemora carolleeae
ACAGGAATCTCACTCAGCAGGTTCACCGGCTTCGCTCAGGCTGAGAGTAGGGTCACACGGGAGAAGAGTAAGGATATTAACTATCCTTCTCCCCTTGATCTTCTGAACTTGTGCAGGTTACCTTTACCAGTACAATACCAGGCAGAGGAGATCCGGAAGTTGATGGAAAAATTGGATCACTTAATTAATGTTCAGATCCAGACTTCTCAACAGATAAATAAGCTTAGGGGTATGTTCCTACAGACATCCTGCATTAACCAGGCTGTGGCAGCTATACTCCCGGATAAGACAAGTAAACTACTTGAAGCAAAATCTCATTAAAGTGTGAATTTTAAGATACCAACTCATTGCACATTTAGTAGTGACAGAATACTACACTAACACAATTTATAGCTTGAAATGTTAAATGAAAACGGCATCA
>NW_019401382.1:0-419 GCF_000591075.1 Eurytemora carolleeae
CATTAATATCCCCCCATCCTACTCTATTTCATGACAGAAGTAGGTATAATTAATAATGTTTTTACTAGGTCGGTAAAAGTGTTTCATCTACTCTTAAATGTTTGATAAATGTACTCCTCTTCTCCTCTCTCCTTCTCAGCCCTGGAGTATTGCCTGTAAAACGGGTCATTTGTTGCAAACAGAACAAAAGGGAATGTTCAGGAAAATTTTTTTTTTTGTACATTTCTTCATCTTACATCTTTCATGTAAAAAAGTGTATTGATGAAATGTAAGTGTATAAAACTCGAAAACGTAAATAAACCCATTTTTACATTTGTCATCGACAATAAACATTTCTTATCCTTCTATTTATATCTATTTCTTTCTATCTTTCTTTCTATCTTTCTATTATATCTATCTTTGTATATATCTATCTTCCT
>NW_019401383.1:0-419 GCF_000591075.1 Eurytemora carolleeae
AAAATAGTTTTTAGGATAATTATTCATCCCTTGATTTGTACAGAAGTATCAAGGATTCATTTCTTTCGGATCAAATGTTGAGACACAAATCTTAAAACGCGAGAAAGATTAAGCGTTTCTTAACAAAACTAGTCCTTGAAGACAGTTTGAAAAACGTTAAATAATTTTTTAAAAATCCGCCAAATGTCCTGAATGTTCCGAAATAAAATAACTTTTCAATAAGCTCTTGAAACCTTGCTTTTACGTTTGAGATCTCAGGATTAAATTGTCATAATAGAAAAAGTTCACCCGGTTCATAAGAACATCAAAACGTTCACCTTTTCCTTTGCCAGACACTAAAATCTTTTAATATCTATATCTTTGCAACCTTACGGTGTAAACCTTTGATATTTAATCTAACTGAACTCTACAGATTAAAA
>NW_019401384.1:0-419 GCF_000591075.1 Eurytemora carolleeae
TCTTGAGAATATAAACTTTTTGCACATTTTTTCATTAAAATTTTTTTTCCTAGGTGTTGGGATGCAATTCTGTTAGATTTTAAGAATGAGACTATCAATATAACAAAGGAGCAATTAAAATCTAAATGGCGAAGGAATAAATATGTTAAAGATATTATGCTACTAAGATGGCCATTATGTATTTGGTTTAAAATGAAATACATAGTTTAATTGTTTCTGTTGGGAAGCATTTGAAAAATAATTTAATTCTTTAACATATTCTGTTCTCAGATTGACTATTGATCCAGTGAAAAATGCATTAAGGAAATCTGTAGAACTGGCTCAACAAAAGGGGGCGACGTACAACGAGAAGTTGGTAAAATTTTCTAAACAAATGAAAAATTACCATCTTGCTCAGAAAACTACTGGTGGAGGCTCTC
>NW_019401385.1:0-569 GCF_000591075.1 Eurytemora carolleeae
TCCTTCAAATCCACGATACTCAATCCTTCCTTCATCATCTGGGAATCTGAGTTCTCCTAGAATTAAGAGTAAAATTTGAATAATAATAATAATTACACTATGCATACACGAGAGCATCCGATATTTTATTAAGTATTTCTAAGCCGAATGCCCAAGCACGTTCTTACAGAAAACTTTAAGAACCGTTAACTTTCTGCCTGAAAATGATATAGCAGTCTTGTGAAATTTTTTTAATAATTCAATCCTAATATCCCAATGCAGCGATAGGTAAAATATCCAATATGTATTTTATTCAACTATTGCATATCTTTAAATAATAAACAGCAACAAAATGTACCTTGTTTTGTAGCACACTGATTTTGCTGTAAGTAGCGTGTATTCTTAAATGTAATCGACTCTGTAGGCAGTATTCTTTATAGGACTTAGTTACATTTAGTAGTTCTTTACATTCTTCCACACAACCCTAGAATAATAATAATGATAATAATAATAATAATAATAATAATAATAATAATAATAATAATAATAATAATAATAATAATAATAAAAATAATAATAATAATAATAAT
>NW_019401386.1:0-419 GCF_000591075.1 Eurytemora carolleeae
AAAAAATGGGGGGGGGAGGGGGTAATTTATTCATCATACCTTAAAGATAAAGATGATCGTTCCCAGTAGTGAATTATGGAAACACCATGGGCTTGGCAAGGAGCGTCGAGCCCTATTTATTGAATAATGGATTTTCTGAAATTGATAATAATAATAATAATTAGTAAAGGTCCCAGATAATTAAAAAAAATTGTAGACATTTCCGAGATCCAAGCACTCCCCTTCCCAACATTATATCTTCCGGTCTGGCCGAACTGTTGCAGGTATGGCAGGATGAAAATGAGGGGTACATGTTTTAAGAACTAAAATGATTTTTAAAGATCTGGGGTATAAATGTAAAATTAAACTTCAAAATCTATCTTATGTCACGGCCTTTTTAATACTTTTTCTCCAAAATTTATTTACTTATCCTGAAAAAT
>NW_019401387.1:0-426 GCF_000591075.1 Eurytemora carolleeae
CCGCATCGCTCGGCCCAGAAAGTGTCTTAACTTAACCTAACCCGTGGCCCCAGCGCTCGGCCCCTAGCCTGTCCTAGCCGCAGCGCTCGGCCCCGAAAATATCTTAACATAACCTAACCCTAAATAAATACTAAATACTGGTCATGTACAAAATTGATTGAAGGGGGTCCAAAAAGCGTTCTTTAGGACAAACCCAAAATATTATTATTTTTTTTTATTAATTTTGGTTAGGTTAGGTTAAGACAATTTCTGGGCCGAGCGCTGCGGCTAGGGGGCCGATCGCTGAGGCTAGGACAGTCTAAGGGGCCGAGCGCTGCGGCTAGGACAGTCAAAGTGGCCGAGCGCTGCGGCTAGGACAGGCTAGGGGCCGAGCGCTGCGGCTTGGGCAGGCTAGGGGGCCGAGCGCCGCGGCTAGAACAGACTAGA
>NW_019401388.1:0-419 GCF_000591075.1 Eurytemora carolleeae
AAGCTCTAAAGCTCTAATTGAACACTAGATAAATGTCTAAGCTATTACCAAAACTTTCTGGTATAAAGAGAATACTGAAGCCAGCACATTTTCTACAATCTACACTGCTTTGAGAATACCTTAGCTTATTAGATACTCTATTATGTTTTTCCACAAAAATAGATTTTCACGCAAATAATTCAGCATGCCACAAATGCTTTTAAAGTAATTTAGAATATTTTTTGGTATTTGTGTGAGTTTTCTTTAAAATGTAAAATTCAAGTCAAGAAAAGTAGAAAGCATCAATCTTGCCTGTATAGTACCTGGTTTTAAATCTAAAACTTTAAATTTGAAAAACAGCGATTTACAAAATAAACTTTTCCCTGCAAGAGACCATTTTCCCATCTTAACCCACCCCACCTTCCCACCCCCACCCCCTT
>NW_019401389.1:0-417 GCF_000591075.1 Eurytemora carolleeae
GGACTACCTGAATAATATATATGTTCTATAAAGTCACGACAGGAAGGTTCCGGTTTAGATCTAAAAATAATGAACAATATTAATAGTTTATGCTAAAATATTAATGCGAGCTTAAAAATATGCTTTATCATAAAACATGCAATAATTTGTAAAAATTGAAACATGCAAAATAGATAATGATATATAATTTCAATCTAAATCCCTTTGCATGGAAAATATGTTTATAATCTCTTAATGATTAAAAAAAATTCCATTCACGATAAAACATTAAATCATGCATTCATTATTGTTATATGAATATAAGCGTACTTTAAATTGGACTAAAAAAATATAGAAAACGATAATATTAAAAAAATTATATAATATTGTAAATTTTTCTATTCTTACCTTTAGGGTTGAATTTGATACTTTTTCAAC
>NW_019401390.1:0-420 GCF_000591075.1 Eurytemora carolleeae
GGATTAATGCTTAATCCTCTCTTTTTGCTAATCTCGAGACTAACATAATCTCGAGATCATGTTATAGTCTCGAGATTAATTATATTTAGATCAACAAATACACATTTATTTTATTAATACATTAGTTAAAATTAAGGAATCTCAAATGTATTATTACGATTTTTCTTCACTGATTAATTTACAAAATGGCTGACAACAAATTCTTTATTTGTCAGAAATTGCGGAGTTCTCTCATTGGATAGAATTTGTTTTTCCACCTCTGATAAAAAATCAAAGTCTCAACTCTGATGTTTCAATATATCTTTGCAACTCGATATCGTATAACCTTTAATATTTCAACCTATGAAATCTATAAGATCAAACAGTTTAAGTTTGAAAGTATCAAAGGTTAATACCATTACCAGGTTTCAAAGATTTAGG
>NW_019401391.1:0-826 GCF_000591075.1 Eurytemora carolleeae
CAGTCTAGCTCTTTATTCATTTCATGCGTCAAATCAACAGATTTTGCTTTGCAATGTTAGCCCCAGGCATTCCAATACACTGAGTCATACAGCCTTTAATAAGATAGATAGATAGATAGATAGATAGATAGATAGATAGATAGATAGATAGATAGATAGATAGATAGATAGATAGATAGATATATAGATAGATAGTTTCTTGGGTTAATGGCTTACAAAAAATATAAGAAAAAAATAAAATATCAATAATTAAAGTTAAAGTTTATTTCACCACAATACTAAAATCATAATTATCTTAATTTTCAGATGTGTATTTGTGTAAAGCCTATAATTGAAATCAGATTAATAAATTGTACATGAGTAAAAAATAATTTTTAAAAATTTATTTTCATTAGTCGAAATATATATCTAAATAATTTAAAGATATTTATTGTTTTATGCGTGATATACATCAAATAAAAATTTAACTCTGAAAGTTTTTAAAAAATCAATTTCATTAGTCGAAATATATATCTAAATAATTTAAAGATATTTATTGTTTTATGCGTGATATACATCAAATAAAAATTTAACTCTGAAAGTTTTGAAAAATCAATATTTTTTGTTAAAGTATGACATAAATTTAAAAAAATGAAATTTTCATTAATCAGTTTGAATTCAAAAAGAGAATATTAGCATTTAGAAAATTTAAAAAGTATGCAGGATTTTTGAATATTTTTATTGTATATATTGTCAAAAATTATTTATTCTGCAGTTAGCAAACAGTATAAAAGTCAACGGTTTTTCTTCATGACTTTGAGACTTTTATACTTTGAATTGTGTTGGA
>NW_019401392.1:0-417 GCF_000591075.1 Eurytemora carolleeae
TGGACGCGCTTTCTAGCCATTTATTTGTCATTTTGAAGAAATTTATAGTTAGATTTTTTAAAGATATGTTTTGTATTTTTATTATAACCAAATTTTTAAGCTTGTTTAAACAACAAGATTTCATATAGAAATTATCGTTTTTGTTCATTATTAATGTTTGATATGTCATTTGTCTTTTTTTTATATGTAATTTTATAAATATTTTAAAACTATCATTTTCTATACATCATTATTTGTGAATTGATCCAGGTTTTATGGTTCTTGGAATGTGTATTGTTAAATGTCAATGCTTGACGGTTGCATATACATTGATACATTGATACATTGACATGACACTTTTTCTGAACATTTGGATTTCAATATTTCTTGGCGTTGAAATTGATATTTTAATCTGCAAGGGCTGTTTACAGGATTCAC
>NW_019401393.1:0-417 GCF_000591075.1 Eurytemora carolleeae
CGTACTCTGTACTATTTTCTTTGAGAGAATTCAATACTCTGTGCTCTATCTTTAAGTAGATTCTGTACTCTGTGCTCTATCTTTAAGTAGATTCTATCAACAAAAATTTAAAATATTTTTTTTTCTTAAAAAATTATTATTTCTTTTTATATTAAAAAGAACTTTTTAAAAAGCAGGGAGTTGGAAAATTTATTGAGACAAAATCATAAATAAAAATATTTTTTACCTTTCCCTTAATCTGAGCAGGACCAGTTGGAACAGACATTCCCTAAACAAAGAAAATTTCTAATTTACGTTTTTAATTACATTTTTGTAAAAAAATATATTTATGATAAGGAGAAGTTTAAACATATAAAATATATGTTTATATAATTAGAGGGTTTTATTGTTAAAATATACGTTTATATAATTAGAGGG
>NW_019401394.1:0-417 GCF_000591075.1 Eurytemora carolleeae
GTAGATCAGGCGACTGCTCCTGTTCAACATAAACGCCATGATACTCTTCTTGGAGGAGGAGCACTTGACCGATCCTTGGATAAGATCGCGGTCAAACTAGAGACAGATTTTCCTGTCTGTGTTTATCATCTAACTGCTTTAGCGACAGACTGTAAGGTCAGTTTTTTTTTTAGTTTTTTTTAGAAGCTAAACACTTTTCTGCCCTCTTTTTACCACTAAATTACTTTATTTCCTCAAGACAAATATTTTTTTTCTCAGCTCATAAAATTAAACTAATAAACTTATAAAAACCATCTAGGGGGAAGAGGGATTTATTTTTTATGTAAAAAAAACTAACTCTCCTCTGCCCCCCCCTCCCCCTTGGGGAAAGATTATTGATAATAAAAGGAAACTTTTCAATTTTTTTATACTATTTAA
>NW_019401395.1:0-417 GCF_000591075.1 Eurytemora carolleeae
TATGCCATCGGTTTCAAGCTGGTAGACAAAAATTTACAAGAATGTTGCCAATTACTTTTTAAATTCAAAATACAAAAGTACTGACATTTTAAATGAAAAACAAAACATTTTTATGACAGTGCCAACTTAATTAACTTTTCTTACAGTGCAATTTCGTGCTAATTCAGACAAAATTTTCGAAAATGAAAACTATAAAACTAAATGAATGATTTAATATAATGAGTAATAGGGTTTGGATGAAGTAATGATGGGGCTCGGAATAGATTTAGCTCAGAATAGATAATATTGCGGGTTTCATGGTCGAATCACCCTCCTCGCTGTGGGGTGTCTTATTCTAAAAAGGAAGGTGAGGGACGGTAAGTATAGAGGGAAAATAGGAGGGTGAGGGGGGGGGTAAGTATAGAGGGCACCGAAGGT
>NW_019401396.1:0-416 GCF_000591075.1 Eurytemora carolleeae
ATGTCGGTTTTTTTTTGTTTCCAATAAACTTCAAAACGGCTAAACCGACCTGTGCCAAATTTTTGTATGAATTCATTCTAATTTTCTTTTTTTTCTTTGGGAAATTCACCCATAAAACTAAATTGAGGCATAAATAAATAGGAATTAAAATGATTATTATAAAATGTTAAACTTACAGTTCCCGGAGAAATTAGTTTCCACGTTGTCAGACGGGTTATTAGTCTCGTCCCCAAAGTCAAGAACGATTATCTCCCGGCTGAGACTCATGGTGTTACCGTCCACCCCCTCCACCTGGTCAACCGCTCTCTTAGACATACTCCTTTTTCTAAACATTCAAGGGTTTAAAGAAGAATTATGGAAATCTACAGAATATATTTTAAATAAACGTCAAACAGCCAAACCGATCGAGTCCAAAT
>NW_019401397.1:0-416 GCF_000591075.1 Eurytemora carolleeae
AATAGATTAAAGGGAGTGTTAAAATTTTTTTTCCGATCAAAATTAATTGAGATTTGAAAGATCCTGCTCAAACAATTTTTTTACTTTTATTGATCAATGTTTGAAGGGTATTGTTGCAAATGTATATAAATAAAGATTTCATTTTTTTACAGTGATAACCAGAAAAAAATGGAACAGAAAGACGACATTATGGTAATACTTAGCAAAGGACAGTTTAAGTAAAAAGGGTCTATTTACACTGAACGCTATGTCTAATGTTCATTGAATTAGTCCTAACTTAAGTTTAAAAGTAGTTTTCCTATTTCAGAGTTTTCTGGTTATCCCTGTGGTAAAAAATATTTCATCCAACAATACTTACTCAGATCTAGTATCATCGTTACATCAGCTATACCCATCAGAAGGATTATAGTTCGAGG
>NW_019401398.1:0-415 GCF_000591075.1 Eurytemora carolleeae
ATGTCATCCCCCATCGCTAAATTCCCCTTCGCCACCATTTCCTCTTCCTTCTTGAACCCCCCGGGTGATTTCTTTCTCTATACTCAGTCATTTTTATTAAGTTTACTTTCTCAACATAAAGATGAGAAATGATGTATTGCTCTTTATTTCATCCTTTCCTCTTGCATATGACCATACTCTCAATATTTGCTCCAAACCTTCGCTAATCCTCTACCTCTTGCTCCCCACTCAGTGTTAATTTCAAATTCAACCTTTTTCATCGTACTTCAATAAACAACAATTTTCGGGAATTTTTCTGTTTAGTTGGTGGATTATTAGTTGCCACATAAAAATTTGCCCGATCGGTTCAGCCGTTTTGTCGTTTACAGGATAATCAAATCAAATATTTATAAATGTATATATATCAATATTAAAA
>NW_019401399.1:0-415 GCF_000591075.1 Eurytemora carolleeae
GTTAAATCCTAACCCCCCGCATAATTATTCTCTGCTTCACCCTGTACCTAATATAAAACAGACATTGCGTATAATATTATATACAGAGAGAGAAAATGATATTGTGAAGGAAGAAAATGATAAAATTGTTAAAAATATTGACAGCATAGAATATCCTATAATCTTATTTTTAAAAGTCTATCTGCCCTCACACGCACTGTCTGGAGTCTAGAATAGTTCTAGAGACTATGGCACAAATTATAAGAATATTCTAGAAACAGAAAAAAGGTTATTTTATATAAATGAAACCCAAATGCAAAACTAAAGTTAAAGTTTATTCAATATAGATCACTAGGCTTTTATAGCACTTAAGTCTCTTTTTTCTCTAAATAAAATTTTCAGTTTCTAAACATTTCGCAGATTTTTCTTTTTTCAT
>NW_019401400.1:0-415 GCF_000591075.1 Eurytemora carolleeae
GATACTACAAAATGATATTATGGATTTGTATCCTACTGAACCGTAGGGTCTGTAGAGCACACAGATATTTAACTATTTGGTCTTTATCCCAGAGAAATATGACTTTTATAAATATATTTTTTCACTTTTTCTTTTCATACTTTTTTGTCGGCATATGCGTTTTAAAAGTATAAATATAAGTTTAAAGGTTGTTGAATTATAAATAAAAACGTGATGGAATTAAAATAAAATAAACCGAAAGAATCTCGCCCTGGTTAGTCCAAGGTGAGGAGTAGTAATATGAGAGACATAGAAACCTTCTGTTTTCTGAGAATACCGGACGATTATCACGTCCTCAAAACTTTAAACTATTTGATATTTTCCGATAACAACTGTTCGACAATTAGCTCGAGATCATTTAGGTCCGTTTCCCTAG
>NW_019401401.1:0-414 GCF_000591075.1 Eurytemora carolleeae
CACTAGGGGGGGGGGGTTATTGCTATAACTACGGATCTTGTTAATCTGTAATTTATGTTTAAATTTTTAATTTTCTTCCATGTTTATATTTGATTTTGTATTTATGTTCTTATGACGATATAAAAGTGGAAATAGAAGCGGAGGCACAGTGGGTATAGAAGGGGGTATATAGTGGATCATGAAGGAGAGTGGTGGCACAGTGGTAAAATAAGGGAGTAAATTGGATAAGAAAGTGATCGTGGCACGGTGGAAAAAAGTGGGAACAGTGGTACACGAAAGAGAGGAAACATTGTTACACGAACGGGAACAATAATTACAGGAAAGGAAAAGTGACAAAGAACGTCTACTAGGTTTGTCTTTCACGGTTTGTCTTTCAGGAGTTAGCAGAGGTGGCCAGCTTCTGGGGGAATGAGG
>NW_019401402.1:0-414 GCF_000591075.1 Eurytemora carolleeae
AATGGGAGGACTATTGATATATAGGAAAAGTCCGAAAACTTCAACAACCTGAGACCAATACTTTTTCAGTTATGTAAAAAAACTACAATAGGGGGTCAAATTGAAACTTTTGGACACTTTTTTAATAAAATGCACAAATCCAGCTTGTACTAGTCTTCAAGGTTTAACCCCAACTTTGATCATCTAACTTCTAACTTTTTTTTCTAATTTTTTAGATATTTGGTGAGAAGTCAGTAAGAATTTATAAAGAAAGAAATGATCAATGACATTGGTATTCCTTGTATACAAAGGCATATATGATCCACTATTAATATTCTGATCTGTATAGTAATAAAGGAGGGGGAGGGGGCAACGATTAAAGGGAGGGGGGAAACTGGAAGAAAAGAGTTTTAGGAGGTTAATAGGGTGGTGGAT
>NW_019401403.1:0-414 GCF_000591075.1 Eurytemora carolleeae
GTTTGTCCTTTAATTATTTTTAATTTTTGCATCGAAGTTTTAACATTAAGGAGTGTTTGAGTGGAGCCGCGAAATGTACAGATGTGTAATGGTTTGACGTGGAACTACTTTATGTACAGATGTTTTTTTGGCTAGACGTGGAATGGAGCCCCTAAATGTATAGATGTGATTTGGTTAGTCGTGAAACTTCTACTAGATGTGCAGATGTGTTTTGGTTTGGCATGGAACTGCTAGATGTGCAGATGTTTTTGTTCGGCGTGAAACTTGAAACTACAACTAAAACTACTACTACTAGATGTGCACATGTGTTTTGGTTTGGCGTGAGACTCCTGAATATTGAATACCAGTCTCAGCAGTTTACTATGTATAGGGAAGAAAATGTTTGAATATTTTCCTAGCTGTCAGTGGACCAGC
>NW_019401404.1:0-414 GCF_000591075.1 Eurytemora carolleeae
CCCCCTCCCATATATTGAACTTGAACCAGGCTGTGAAGCACTATTTGATGAATACTAATTATCCCTGAGATAAAATCTGTCCATAGAGAAAAACCTTAATTTTGTTTTCAGATGATGATTGATGTATCAGTGGGAGGTTCGAGGGGGGGAAATTCCCCACACATGTTAACCCCCTCCCCCCCACCTATATTCAAGTTCCCCCTGATCTCCTCCTGTCCCCTGCTTTAATCCTTCCAGGAGTAAAAACAAAGATTTACGATGAAACTAATTAAAAAGAATTTCAACCTGCAACTGAGAACTCTATTCCTTCAAGATGTTGTGATTTTAATTTATATTCACTTATTTAAAAATAATATATGATCTACTAGGTCTACTAGGTCTACTAGGTCTACTAGGTCTACTAGGTCTACTAGG
>NW_019401405.1:0-414 GCF_000591075.1 Eurytemora carolleeae
GAGCGTTGAAGAGGGAAGATTTTGGGAGATTTTTGAAAACTATTTTTTTTAAAGTCACGTTTAAAAATCTTAATTCTTCCCAGGCTAGACTAAACAATTTTATAAAAAAACATTAAAAAAAAAGAAAAATATAAGATTAAAAAGACTCATTTTTTTAAACTAAATTTTAACAACGATATAAAGGAAAAACATGAAAGAGTTAAATCATCAAAACGCATTTTTTTAATTCGAAAATTAAACAATCTTTCGAAATTTCCTAATTCGTTTTAAAGAAAAACAAATGAATGTAAAACAAGAGAATAATTTGGATCTAAAATCTAAATTATATATTCAGACATTTTCCAGACCCTAAACCCAGCTCTGTTTTTATATCAGGTATTTTTAGGGTCAGAAGGAGAGCTTTGGGGGAGTGGG
>NW_019401406.1:0-401 GCF_000591075.1 Eurytemora carolleeae
AACAAAGCTTTCATACACCTGAACACATGTTCTTCTTTTGGTGTGCCCTAAACATCATTCATTTGTAATTTATTAAATTGTTAAGATAAGGCGAGACGTGGATTTAATGTGATTAACGTTTATTTAAGAAACATGTAAATAGAAATATATCAAAAACTATGTCTGGAAACAGCCTCACATAATATAACGTGGAAACAAGCTAGGTTAGAGCCAGGTAAGAAGGTCGTTTTAGGCTCCGCAACAAATATATATTTCTTAAATAATTAAAACCCCTAAATATAACGTATTTCTGTTAACTAAGATTTAGGGCGATTCGCGCCACTTTTCTAGTAATTATTTTAAATTTTAGCTAATGATTTTTCATCGTTCTCAAATCAAAACAAATTTTCGCGGATTTTAAA
>NW_019401406.1:438-777 GCF_000591075.1 Eurytemora carolleeae
ATCCTAGGTGTATTCAAGTATATAGATATATAATTATTAAAAAAACGTATTAAATTTTAATTTAAGTTTAATAATCGTTAAAAACAAAAGAAACGTTGTAATTTCAAGTGGCCCTCCATTTAAAAAAAAAAATAGAGTGTCATGCGCGTTTCAGTTTCAAAAGTGTTTAATTAGGATAATTCCTCTATTTTTTTCCTGCCGTAGAAAAACTTTCTTTTCCTTACATAACATTTTTTAGCGCTTCTCTGTAAAATGCTGAATAGAACGCTGCATAAATAAATAAAGGTTGTGCGCATACGGGAACGGGATTATAAATTATAATTGGGTAGTTGATAATGA
>NW_019401407.1:0-413 GCF_000591075.1 Eurytemora carolleeae
GTGAACAAATAGAATATGTTAAGAAATACAATAATGGCTAAAATATGTAGGGATTCTATGGACACATATTTGGAAATAATAGAATTCTAACAATTCTAATAATAATAACTAGCTCAAGTCCCCGGTGTTGCCCGTAGAATCCGAAATTTAAAAAAATCTATTTTTTTGCCTTTGATACCCCCATAGTACCCTTAAAAAGTTTCACCCAAATCATTAGCTGTTTGGCCAGGTAATATATACATACAACTACACATACAAATACATATAAAAACTAGCTGAAGTGGGTTGCCCGTGGAATTTTAAAACATCGACCTGTTTTTCAATTTGAAAAAAATAATTTCGAATACTGAATATAAAATTTTTGAATGCCCATTAAATTTTAGAAACACTTTAAAACAAAATTTCGAATTTTG
>NW_019401408.1:0-414 GCF_000591075.1 Eurytemora carolleeae
CCAATTCATTTTTCATTGTATTTTAACCTGATATTACCCATATAAGAGAACGGTCCCTTTAATTTTCCAGAGAATCATGGATAATTGATAAAAATAATAAGAAATTTAGAATATTCTTTGTCAAACGAGGTTTTCGAAAAGTCTATTGAAATTACATTTAAAGATCCATTAACTGTAACTGTTCATTCTTAGTTTTTGAGTTTGATGGAAAAAAAATTCTACCTTACAGTCGTCTTCGCAGGCTCCCTCAGTGTAAACAATACACAGAGCTAAATACAAATATAGAATTCATTTTAGTTTGTCATTAATGTCTTATCTTTAGTGGCAACTCTTTAAGTGACTGGGGAAAATATAATGATTGTAATATAACCACCAAAATATAACAGACCAAAATATAACAGACCAAAATATAAC
>NW_019401409.1:0-415 GCF_000591075.1 Eurytemora carolleeae
ACTGCAGTCCTTCAATTATCATACAGGGAAATTTTCATCTTTCTAAACATCCCAACGAATGATTTGACAGGTTCTTTTGTTTATGTTTGCAACTTATTTTGATCGCAACGGATTTTAATTGCAATTGGGTCTTTTGCAATTGAGTTAGATTGCAATTGAACGTGTTTTGATTTTATTAACAAAAATGACAGGTTCCATATTTAATTCTGTAGTGTACCTTGGTGATGAACATGTTTAGAGTTGATATCCTCTCAAGATGAATCGGATCATTGTAATCATCTGCCCTACAATATATTGATTAAAATGATTATCATTAAGACTATTTCTAAATTCACTTTAGTATAAGGTGTAAAACATTTCAATATCATGTTTTCAAAGTTGAACTTTTATTAATTTTAAGATCATGTCGAACCCT
>NW_019401410.1:0-413 GCF_000591075.1 Eurytemora carolleeae
TTTCTTGAGTAATGAGTATATATCTGGTATATATACTTTACTTGCGGCAACAAACTGGGTGTTAATGTTAAATATAAGACGTGTTTAGAAATAGAATTTATTATAATTTTCTTCATCCATTCTTCTCATTTCCGTTTTATACAAACCTTTTTGTTTGCTCCACGATAAACTGTAAATCAATTTGATCGAAGCAAATTATTTTAGCTTATTAAATCTACCAAAATCGTTTTTGCGTTTTGTTGTTTCCACTTGATTAATTCGCGATGCTTCCTCCCTCGCCTTTACCTTAAGAGGTTTACTATGCTTCGAGTTTTTTTTCTAATTTTCCTATTATCCTGTAAAAACATCAAATTTGAATATTTGTAAAAAGTAATTTTATTTTTTACAATGTTGAATATTTCCCTATTCTATGT
>NW_019401411.1:0-414 GCF_000591075.1 Eurytemora carolleeae
ATTTCTTAATCTGAACTGCGTAGAGTCTAGGATAGATCTCAACCGCTAGTTCAACCGCTCCCGCTGAGTTTTTTTCTCCAAAGTATATAGCATTCCAAATATAGGGTGTCCCACGAAACATGACAGTATGCAAGACGACTTGAATATCGTCTTGATTTTATAAGCGAATAAAAGTTCATTTTAAATTGGCAAGATTGCAAAAATTTGAAAAAGGAACATTTTCCACTAAAAATTGCGCGCGCACTTTTGCTCGGATTCACAGGGTGTCCCGTGAAACATTACAGTTGGTGAATAGTTTTGAATGTCTTCTTCCATACATTTTATTAGATAATAAAGACTTTTTGCAGTTTATTTCGTTAAAAAAATTCTTTTTACTCAAATATATTTTGCTTTGAAACAATGTTACTATAAAAT
>NW_019401412.1:0-412 GCF_000591075.1 Eurytemora carolleeae
AATAATAAAATGAAATGTTGAATATTGAATAGAGATGGAGAACATACCGTTAATCAACATTTTAACATAATTTTAAGTGACCCTTCATGTCAGATCACAATGGTATCTTTAAAACTTTTTCAAACGGGGCAGGTTATGTTTTAAGTTATTATCAATCCGTTACTTAGTCAAATGTATTAAACTAATTGTTAGATTAATTAAATTAACCGATATGTAAACTTAACAAATTTTATTTAGCAATTAATTCAACTTAATTTAAATTAATCCAATTAACCATTACAGTTTATCAAACTATTCTCTAATACAATTAAACTTGTGACATTGATTTAGTTAACATTAACTAAACTAACCATTGCATTAATTAATTAATTATAGATTTTACTTACCGTTAACATTAGTTTAACAAACCATT
>NW_019401413.1:0-411 GCF_000591075.1 Eurytemora carolleeae
TACAATGTTTGTTTACTTTTCTGCAGTACATTAATTGTTAACTATTCTGAAGTACAATGTTTGTTTACTATTCTGTAGTACATTTATTCTTTATTATTCTGCAGTAAACTTTTTTTTACAATCCTGCAAAACAATGAATGTTAATTATTCTGGTAGTAACTAATTTTTTTAATCCTGCAGTACAATGAATGTTAATTATTCTTGTAGTAACTAATTTTTTTAATCCTGCAGTACAATTAATGTTAATTATTTTGTTAGTAACTAATTTTTTACAATCCTTCAGTACAATTAATGTTAATTATTCTGAAGTACAATTTTTGTTTACTTTTCTGCAGTACATTAATTGTTTACTATTCTGCAGTAAAATATTTGTTCATTTTTCTCCTGTACAGTAGATGTTAATCATTCTTA
>NW_019401414.1:0-412 GCF_000591075.1 Eurytemora carolleeae
GACTCATCTCATTTTTTGTTCGAAATAAGATTGATATTTGAAAGCTTAGAAAAGAGTCGTTTATTTTCATACCATATTTATGGGAAATTGTGAGGGGAGAGCAGTCCAATTTAAATAGATTTTATTCAAGGAATATAAAAATATTTTGCATATAAAATGTTTTTTAAATATTGGGAGTAATTAGTTAGATTAAGTCTTCTGCCTTTAATAAAATCCTTTTATTCAACGATAAGGCAAAAAACAAGTTTACAGTTGCAGTGAATCAGAAATATAATGAAACAGACAGTAGAAATTGTATGCAATCGTCTCTGAAGTCTCATCCTTTATGGATAACCCTGTATATACATGTACAAATACTTTGCTCGTCTTTCTGTTTGTCTGTCCCCAGACCAGGGAAGGTTTATGGAATATC
>NW_019401415.1:0-412 GCF_000591075.1 Eurytemora carolleeae
TAAATATCTATATTTCTATAGGGACGGTTCATATTGTATTATAAATAATGATATCAAAGATATATTTACATTGAAGGCAGTATTGATTAAAGCTTTTTTTAATGAAATTCTTTTAGTTAAGGGCAAAATTGTGCCCACCAACCCCGCTCGTACGCCCCTGTCTGTATGTACACACACAGTGTTGCCCCTCTATAGTCTATACTATAAGATAAGCAGAGCTTCTGAGAGTCCTGAGAGTTAAAGGGTAAAAATCAATTCGAATTTTATGAGTCTCCACCATGCTCTTAGTTCTTGCGCTACCATGGACTCATAAAATATATAAATACCTGTAAAACAAAAAGAAGCATTTTAACGGAAAAAATGATGAGAGAAAAAGGATATTAAAAAAGGCTAAATATTTTGAAAATTATGA
>NW_019401416.1:0-411 GCF_000591075.1 Eurytemora carolleeae
AAAAAAGTGGAAAAAGAGAAAGAAGAAGGAAAATTTAGGGATTGCTATTCACATTGCACATTGCACATTGCATTTTGAATATTGTGCAAGGTGGGTGTGGGGGGGCTTGTAAGAAAATAAAGGGGAGAAGAGAAAGAATTTAGGATGTTATACTTATCTAAAAGATGTGAAGAACAGTACAAAGTGAATGAAAGAATCGAAGCTACAGATAAAAGAAAAGTAGAAAAAGGAATTTACACTGATGTGATGAAGAGATAGATAAAGGGTGAAGATAGAAAAAAGGATTAGCAAGAAAAAAAATACGCAATAGGGGGAAATTTATACGCATAAAGGGAAGGTTTGAATAAAGAAGAATAATCAACTAAAGAGATACAGTAAGAAAGTGAAAAATGGGGTGGGGGGACGAATGGT
>NW_019401417.1:0-411 GCF_000591075.1 Eurytemora carolleeae
ATTAAAATAATCCCAAAAATCTATTTTTTGGCTTGATGGTAACTTACGTCAGAATCCTAAAAGTAAGAGAGAGAGAAAGTTAGAAAGATAGAAAGTAGAATATTGTATAATTTCCTGGCCCATTGGAGATATCTTGAAGGGAATGAATACATAAAACAGATTCTTTCATCTTAAAATTCAAGCAAGGAAATCTGAGATAACCCCAGTTAGTCCACCCACCCTCCCACAGAAAAGAAACAAAATATTTGTTTTTTGCACACTTAAGTAACTTGAAATTATTTTGTACAAATTCAAAAGAAATCTCGACGTTATCAAAATTTTTTATTAATATTTCTTTATAATAAGGGTTTTATCAGTATTTAAAAAAAACCGTATTTGATGATATGATATTAGATACTTTCCCAAAGGATT
>NW_019401418.1:0-411 GCF_000591075.1 Eurytemora carolleeae
AAAGCTGGTTTCCTTTAGGTTCCGAATAGTAGTTTGAATATCCTCTAAATCTGCTAGATAGGATTCAAGGAGGAGTTCAACCTCTTCATGTTGGTCAACCCTTCTATCCTTAATATCAGATCAGATTAAAACATAATGGAAGTTTAACTTTATAGTGATATACTAATCATATCATCAAATTCCTCTGGAATTTTACAATTTATGCACAACACGTACGGATGTTGCCGTGCTATAATATTACAAAATGGTTAATTTAAAACTGCACTGTCTCCGATTCCTCCGATTTGTGTTAAATTTTGAACATTATTATTTTTTAGAAACTGCATTTTTTTGTAATTCTTCTAGATGTTGCGAATATTTAATCTTCTGTTTTAAAATAAGTTTTGATATTCAATCGTTATGAAAAATGTA
>NW_019401419.1:0-410 GCF_000591075.1 Eurytemora carolleeae
TTAATTTCGAGTTTAAACCCTATAAACCTAACGTTTTTTTCTAGAACCTTATTAACTATACAAATTGCTATAGTATTATAGCCCATATATATTTTAAAAAAAAATTTCGTAATCTTAAACCTATGTAAATTATGCATGTAAATCCGGTTAAAACCAATTATCCTAACCAAAATCAAAAATATTTTGACTTCAAAATAGGTAGATATGCTCTGAGTAAAAGACTTTTTTAATAATTTTCTCCTTATAGACACGACAGTTAGAAGTAAAATTAAAAGCGATCGATACCGAATTAATTTTGATAACTCCCTATTAATTTTTCGCGAATACTCCCTTTAATTAGACACTCTAGACATTAGACAACCTCTTTAGAACACAGGTTTTCTTACTGAATATAGTTAGAATCAGAAGTC
>NW_019401420.1:0-410 GCF_000591075.1 Eurytemora carolleeae
TCCATGTAGCATTTATTAATTCATTTTAAAACTTTTAATATTGCAAGAATAATGTTTTGAAAAAAAATTTTAAAACTATCTTTAACATAAAGGATATTAATACCAGTTTTTTATAAATAATGATTTTCAAAAAGTATCAAAAAAATCAATCTTCTTAGAATTCATTCATTCTTTCATCTCAACTAAAAGCAGGCACACATAAAATTATATGTTCGTGAAAACAAAGTTTTCTGTTGAAAAACTTTTTATTAAATTGCAAATATCATTTCTTCCATTCAGTCAGGAATTTATGAGAAATGAAAATATATATTTCCTCCTTAAGATAGTGCACAAAACTAATTTCGAAAAATTGAATTTTTGGTCAAGATTTAACGTCTTAAATTTTTGACGTGAAAGTAAACGGAAAATGT
>NW_019401421.1:0-409 GCF_000591075.1 Eurytemora carolleeae
CATCATTTTAAAATCTAAAAATGGGAATGAAAATGTATATTTTAGATTAAATCTATATTGACCGTTTTTTTCCAGCGCGTAGCTCAGTAGTATTTACTTTTCAGGGGTATTTTTCAGGTTGCCCGGTAATTTAAGATTTTATACGCATCAGACAAAACTTCTAAAACACAATGTTTAACTAGTTTTCAAAATCTGTATTTGGACAAAAAAATAATTTAAAGGTGAAAAATTTAACAAAATGACATTCAAAGATTTATAGTTTTACGAAACAGAGAGAATATTAAACGGATAAAGAGAATACAAAAATAGTTTTGAGTGAATAAAAGTGAAAGATAAATAAATAATAAAAGACATTTGATGAAAAATGTTGAATGAAGGATGAATGAAGGATGAATGAAGGATAAATGAA
>NW_019401422.1:0-411 GCF_000591075.1 Eurytemora carolleeae
AAATAAAATTATACACATCTCCACAAATTCATGATATTTTTACTTAAAGCTGGGTTATAAAATATTTACTTTAGAAAAATTAGATGTTTTCACTAATTAGAAATCTAGACTTCACAAATTTGCGTTTTATTTGCGTAATTGGAGCCAAAATATTATGCGTTTACGTTGCTTACGCTATTTGGATAGCTGGGAAATAGTGACGTTAATTAACGTTAATGAGTCCTAAAAGGAACGTTATCTAACAGTCTGAGAACATTATTTGTCTTGTTGGGTAGTGCAAATGGACATGAAAATAGTTCAAATGAATAATATATGTTAACTATGGAACTAACATCCAAGGGCGTATACTGAATTAAATGTAGGGGGGGGCAAGATTTGCGCGAAGCCCAAAAATTTTTTTTGCCCCCCCCT
>NW_019401423.1:0-421 GCF_000591075.1 Eurytemora carolleeae
CTAGATAGGGAGCTAGGCACAATTTTGAGCGACTTCATTGTGAAAGAAGTAAAACTCTTAAATATTGCAAAGTAAACATACATTTTTCGAGATCAAACATAGGCCTTGTTTAACATTAAATAAACACGTAATGCATATAAGCAAATATCTAATATTAAACTCAGTAAACAAGACAAATAATTGCAAAGTAAAACTCAAAAATTTATCAGGTTTTTGACAATTATTCCTCTAAAACTAAATGCAAACGCTTAAAGAAAGTGTTCGCAAAAAAATAAAGGGGGTATAGGCTTAATGAGATAAACAGCGCTTTTGATCGCTTCTAATCTTACTTCTATCGGTTGCGTCTATAACAATTTGCGTTTATAACAATTTTCTCCTTATAGACGCAACAGATAGAAGTAAGATTAGTAGCGATCAAAAG
>NW_019401424.1:0-409 GCF_000591075.1 Eurytemora carolleeae
TGAAAACTTCATTTTAAAAAATTAAAGAAAAAGATTAATTAAAAAATTAGCATTAATCTTTCTAACGGAAGTAAGAGAATTTTAACCCTCTTCTTTAAACAAACCTAAATATTTTGAGAGCTAAAGAAACATGTTATTTTACGATCTAACACTAAAAAATTATTTGATATTATGACAAGGCATGTGATAATATTTTCAATTCACACTGACACTATCAACTTTGCTAGTTTAAAGATTTAATTGGATTTTCATATTTAAAAAAAAAAGATTTTTTACTTGAAATCCATGAATCTTCTTTTTTTCTTGCGCATTTTTTACCTTGCAAACTTTCTTTTTTCTTTTTTAGTTGCTTTTTAATTTTTTTCTTTTTCTTGAAACGGCCAAAATCTGTACAATTCAGTCGGGATGG
>NW_019401425.1:0-409 GCF_000591075.1 Eurytemora carolleeae
GGGGGCGGCAGGACCTTTGCACCCCCCTGACGGATTCAGAATTGCCTCTTAATAGCACTTAAAGGAAAGAAAACCTAGGGCAAAAAGAAAAAAATATCTATCTTTTGGTTCCTACATCTGGATTTTTTTGTTCCGAAATAAATCTAGCACCCCCCTCACTTAAATCCTCTATCCGCCCCTGGCCCCCTTACAGGTTAACAAGGGTATGAGGGACTACAGGAAGACTATCTATAACGGAGTATTATTAGACAAAAGATAGTCCCAAAGTACTTGCAGGAACTACTTACTGCAGACCACATAAACTAACAACAAAGGGACTATGTGGTGGACAAAAAGGACTAGTAGAAAAATAACAAAAAATTGTTGTAGACTGTAATAGGGGTCGACTTTATACACATAGTGAATAATT
>NW_019401426.1:0-409 GCF_000591075.1 Eurytemora carolleeae
CCTTTGAAACTTCTTTGACTTTTAAGAAATAATAATTTGAAGGATATTTTGCAATTTTTACGCATATATAGGTTGGGTTTTACTCTTATAGGTTAGGTTTTACGCATATAGGTTGGGTTTTACGCAAATACGTTGGGTTTTAGTTTTACGTTTACATAGGTTGGGTTTACGCATATAGGATGGGTTTTACGAAGATCCAAAGAAAGGTCGGTGTGAACAATTAATAACATAACTTTTTTGTTATTCTAAAATAAAAAAAAAAGAATTTGTAAAAATACGTGTAACTTTTTTTGTCAAATAATAAAATTAAATTTTTACATTTTGCGACTTTTTTAGTATTATTTTTTAAATAAGCTGTTCTTGAAAAAATGTATTGCAACTTTATACCTTTATTCCAAGGACAACCTTA
>NW_019401427.1:0-410 GCF_000591075.1 Eurytemora carolleeae
GAGGTAAAATCAAATGCCAAGGCGTAGCAAGACTTCAAAGGCAACCCAGTCTTGAAAACTGTTGCAATGTGCCAAAGCAGTCTGGATCGATAAAGGATGTTCTTTTTCATGCATCAACTGTGTTCAGACATCGAGAACTTTTTAAAAAAAGGTTATTTTTAGAAAAATGCTATAAATGATTAATTTATATTTATTACCTGTGTCCCCCGTATGCTGGAGCATCAGACCCAGCTGACTCAGTTCCAGAACTATAACAAAATCATATTTTCTAATACATATATCTTTGCAACCTGATGGTGTAAAACCTTTCAAGCTTAGATTATAGGATCCAGCAGAATTCACAGTTTGTAATATTTAAGGTATACGACATTGAGTTGCAAAGATATAGGAATTAGAAAATCAGAGTTTGT
>NW_019401428.1:0-408 GCF_000591075.1 Eurytemora carolleeae
TTTCATGCACTAATATGGTGAAGGATTCACCACCCCTGCATCATTTACAAACATTTATAGTAAGAGCGATTATTTGCAAATATCTGCAGTTAATTTATATTTACTAAATACTCATGCGAACATTTAAAGAATATGATTTTTGATAAGGCAGTAGCTAACGTGATACAAATGCACCTGTGGAATAGGAAGACGACTGTTACATTCAATTTAGGATTTTAAATGGTCCAACGAACATTGAATACAGCAATGGTGCAGGATTATAAGATGATATTAAACCAATTTCTAAAAAACATAAATTATTTCTCTTGTTAGTTAAATATTGTCCATCAATTCCACTTTAGAATATTGTGAATCCGAATTATTAAACTCATGTTATTAAAAGATTGACTGTTGTAATTCTTTAAATTG
>NW_019401429.1:0-408 GCF_000591075.1 Eurytemora carolleeae
GTCTGTCTGTCTGTCCATGAAAGTAAATTTTCCCCTTTATCTAAATTTCCATCTTGCCCCCTGCCTAACTAGGGATATCACGATACACCGATCAAATAAATTTAATCGAAATTATTTCTGAAATAATCTTATCTTTACTACTGAAATAATTCTAGAAAATAATCGATTTTTATTTTCAAAGTTTCGAAATATTCAATGCTTCGGTTTAAGCCTAGCGGAGATCATTTAGTTCTTGTCCCGCTTGTTGGGTAACAGTGCATACAAATACGGTCTGGATAATGCAACCTAACCAATACTTAAAGGGGCTTATCCCGAAAACTAACCAGGTTAAAGGGATAGATTTCATAACTAACAAATTGTTAAAGGTAATAATCCTAAAATGTACCTAGCAATGGGTTAAGTGGACGT
>NW_019401430.1:0-408 GCF_000591075.1 Eurytemora carolleeae
TTAATAATTATAGGGATTCTTGTCATAATTTCAAGTGACACTTCCTTTGAATACGTTCATCAGTGATGTGGAAGATAGCGTTGTTTTCTCAGCTTCAAAAGTGTTAAATTCTGACAATTTCTCAAATCTTAATCAAGAAATGCGCAAGTCCCTTTTAACCTTATTTTTTTCTTGCTCCGTGACTAAACGGTTGAATTGGTGGATCACCCTAGTTCATTCATTTTCATATGTAGCATTAATTATTTGAATTTTATCTTTCTTTCTGATACAGTTTCACTGGAAACTTTTTTTGTAGACATCTCTACTTACAAAATGTGCATACTCTAGATTATATAAACCTGCATTCTTGGGGCCGTTATTAAGAAATTCAAAACCCACTCAGGACAGTTCAAATCTTGGACATAGGGC
>NW_019401431.1:0-408 GCF_000591075.1 Eurytemora carolleeae
GGGGTGGCAGTGAGGGGTCATTACTCAACGATTTCCATCGATGTCCCTATTTTACATTATGTCAACTTACAATTAAATATGATTAATTTTCATATTCTTTAATCTTCTTACATACTTTATTTTTTATCAAGATAAATGGAATTGAATAGATATATATATAAACATATATTAACAATAATTTATCAGAATTTTCAATAAAAAGAGACTTTTCTTAATTTTTCATGACCAGACTTCAGAACACCTTAAACGGAAGTAAATTGCACGTTTTTTATAATTATAATCTCATCATAACTTCTTCAATTGAAGAAATATAAAAAAGAACAAACATGTTTTGTGTATATAAAATTAAAGGTTGAGGAGCTATATTTTATTTACATAAAATCTAAAGGGGGGCTTACCCTTTTGTTT
>NW_019401432.1:0-408 GCF_000591075.1 Eurytemora carolleeae
TTCGTACATATGTTCCTCCTGGCCGGCCAAACGGCTGACATTTTTGTGGACACTCAAAAGTGACAGAGGCTAAAAAAAAAGTTCTGAAATTAGTATTTTTCAAAAATCATATTTTTTTCAAAAATATTAATTTTAGATTTTTTTTTATTCCACGGGCAACGCCGGGCCTTTCAGCTCTTTATAAAATGAAAACTTAAAAGTTTTCTGGGTTGATGTTAAACGTAAAAATTCCTAAAGAACAGAAAAAATTCAACATTTTCAAATCCATGTATTCGGCCGCATGAGGGACAGTGCAGAAAAGGGAGACAGAAACTGTGAATTGAAGGTAAAATTGAATGATGGATTAGTCAAAAATTGGGCTAATAAAGAAAAAAAATCGGAAGGAAATTCAGAAAAATTAGAAAGTAA
>NW_019401433.1:0-407 GCF_000591075.1 Eurytemora carolleeae
AATTCCAATTCCAATGCGAAATCTAATTTCCTCAAACACTTGTAAATAAACTATATTTGTATAAAAACAAGTGAAAAATCTGTGCTGGGACTGAGCCCTGTCACTAAATGTGCAATTTGACCAAATGTTGATGCGACCACAAATCCTCCAAATTACTCCTAATTTGGTCCTCTATAATTTCAACCATTTTTCTTAAACTCCCAGTATATTTTGCACGCTCAGTATTTTGTACACGCAGTATATTGTACACGCACGTACATGAAATATCATTGTTCAAAATAATTTATACACCCGAAATTAATTTCTCGATTTTGCCCCAAACTTATGATATTTTAGTGAAATAATATGTGACGCGCAAATTTTAGTGAGATTGCTATTCTTGCAAAATCAATATCAAATACTCACAA
>NW_019401434.1:0-407 GCF_000591075.1 Eurytemora carolleeae
GCTCCTCTCTCCTACCTTTCTTTTCATGTTCCCCTATCCATTATTCTTATCGTCGATCGAAACCTTCATTTAATGCTTCCTCTCTTTTCTTTCTTATTTCTAATCTTCACCACACCTTTACCCTTTGTTCGGTCAAACCAACCGTATCAAACTTTTCGTTTCCCTGGTTATGAAGAATTCAAATCGTGCTCATGTTTCTTTAAAACTTTTATAGTTTACTTTACTTATAGTTAACATTTCAACACGAAGCAAAAAAATTACTGATCCCCACTCATTCTGTCCATTTCACAGGGTCTCTTTTTGTTTAGCTTTTTTCATCATCCACGATTAGTAGAAATGCAAGGATTCCATCATTCTCTCTAGCTCCACAGCCACCTAGTTAAAATACAGTAGTTAGCGTTTATATC
>NW_019401435.1:0-406 GCF_000591075.1 Eurytemora carolleeae
CATAACATCATAACATCATAACATCATAACATCATAACATATCATAACATCATAACATATCATAACATCATAACTTATTTCATGAAAGGGAGTGCAAGAGTAATTTCAACTGACTCATTCATGAGGATGTCAAATTCAGAACGCTATTTGCCGGATTAATAAGGAATTAGATTCATTTTTTTATCTGTTCATTTTTATTGGTTGTTTCTCTTCAAAGGTGACTTGCGCATTTATTGCTTGTAAGAAACAATGGAGAAATTCACAGAAATATAAACACTTGTTGAGTCAGATTAAATTATCAAGAGTTTTGCTATCTTTCATGTAGGGTCTTTAATCTTTGTAAATATCTAAACCAATAACAATTGTAATTAGATTATCGAGGTGCTAAAAAAAATGTTCAAAAGAA
>NW_019401436.1:0-409 GCF_000591075.1 Eurytemora carolleeae
TTTCAGGAGTTTGTCTTTCAGGAGTTTGTCTTTCAGGAGTTTGTCATGGCGCCGCATTCCCATAGAAAGGGACGACTGTAAGCGTAATCTCCTAAGAAATGATTAATTGTAATTTTACAGTAAAATCGATATTAGGATTTATTCAGTAGTTTGTTCATTTTCTTCATTACAATCTATCTTAAAGAACTGTAAAGCTTTTTAATGAGAATTTTCTCTATCTATCCATCGCTCTACATATCTATCTATGTATCTATCTATCTATCTATCCATCGCTCTACATATCTATCTATGTATCTTTATATCCATCTATCTATCTATATGATCCTTATATCTGATAATCAGATAACCTTAAGAAGGAATTTTTTCTAAACTCCAGCTGCCCATTTAGAGCATATAACAAATCCCCCTG
>NW_019401437.1:0-408 GCF_000591075.1 Eurytemora carolleeae
CGTTTAGTGGTTCCCTAAAAAAAAACTAAATGTAGAAAACAAATCTAGAAAAATCTAGCCCACGTATTAAACTCACTACTCTCTTTAAGCATATTTATTTTGGTCTGTATATTTTTCAACCATCCCACTGATCAGTCTAACTCAACTGGAATAGAAGGGAGATATAACAGATGCGTCTGCAAAGCATGTATAATCATATGGTAGGGCAAACCGCGTCAGTTATATCTCCCTTCTATTCCTTACTCCTTGAGCTCCTCTTTACTGTGAAGGGTCACTTAAAATCCAACAAGAGTCCGTTCAAGGGAACTGTAAGCTTAATTTCAAGCAACTTTATATTTATAGAGTGGTATGTCCGATTTACAACGATACCATTTAAACCATTGTAAGATCAAGGATTTCGTAGATATT
>NW_019401438.1:0-406 GCF_000591075.1 Eurytemora carolleeae
CATGCGAAATCTAATGTTTGAAAGTTAAAATTTTCTGAAATCTGTTGCGAATCTGAAACCGTGAGAGGTCACACTCAGACCTTTCTTACACTCAAACCTTTCTAAACTTTCAACCCTTTCTCACCTTACTCACCTTTCTAAACACTCAAACCTTTCTATCCACTCAAACCTTTCTATCCACTCAAACCTTTCTATCCTTACAAATCTTTTTTACCACTCAACCTTTAACAACCTTACAAACCTACTCAAACATTTTTGACCACTCAAACCTTACTTATCACTCAAGCCTTTTTATCCACTCAAACCATTCTATCCACCAAAACACTAAACACAAACTATTGTTTTCTTTTGAATCTTTTTTTACTCGAACTTATCTTCCCCCTCCCCCCTTCCCTTCCCCATTCCC
>NW_019401439.1:0-406 GCF_000591075.1 Eurytemora carolleeae
TTATAAGAAGAACAGGTTTGTGGGTGGCGCAACATCATCAGTTGTATTCTGGAGCTCATAGTGATAAGACGTGCAGCCGGGGATATCTTGTGATTTTAGATAAATTTATTCCAATATGTTTTTCTTTCATACTACTGACAGCGTGCACAATATTTAAATCATATTTTAAACTAAGAATTTATCAAAATTACTAAGTTAAATAAAAACATATGACACCTATATGCGAAAAATAACAAAGTTAAGTCTTGTATAAAAGAATAATTGAATATACTTTATAACAAGACAAATATATTTTCATGTTTTAATATATTTTGATGCAAAATCATTGCAATATGTATATATATGTAAATTTAAAAGTTTAAAGACGGGTAGATAGATAGATATTAACTCAAAATAAAAATAGTAA
>NW_019401440.1:0-407 GCF_000591075.1 Eurytemora carolleeae
ACTGCATACTCAGTTCAATTACCTTACATAGCCGGTCACTCCCTTTAAAAAATTTTCTTTTTATGTTTTGAAGGATGGACAAAATTATTTGGATTTTCACTTTGAAAATTTCTTGGAACATAATCTTGCTACTGGCTCAGGCTACCTCATATTTTCCAGATTTTTCCTCAGCGTTTTGATTGTTTGGAATTTAAAAAAAGGAAAACACGTGTATCAATAATTTGATTGTCATATATACTGTTTCCCTTCAGGGCTGGCTAACTTGTCCATTATCTTAATGAACAGGGTTCGCTCAAATATTTTCTAAAAAAAATTCTACATGAAGAATCTATAAATTTTACAATCTTCTTCTAAATTTTTAAAAAGTTTTTACTACACAACATTCTCAATGCACAACATTCTCTAGA
>NW_019401441.1:0-406 GCF_000591075.1 Eurytemora carolleeae
GTTTAGTGATGTAGAAGGAAATAACAGTCAGAGACAGACCCAGGGAAAAAAGGCATGGAAAAAAAGAAAGAGAAGGAAAAGAAAAATGAAAAAAGAAAAATAAGGGAAAAAACAGTAAAAAAAAATAGAGTTAAAGGGAAAAAAGGATAGAAGACAATGCTAAAGAGAAGAAGTAAAGAAGAAGGGATAGAAAAAGCTCGGAATTTGACAGAAAGGGCGAATATTGTGAAAAGTGGAAACGTAATAGGATAGAAAATACGGAAGACTGAAAATGTATCCTTACTTGTATACTGGGAGAGTAGTTGGTGTAGCCCCGCTAGGGGCATTTAGCAACATCTTTTCCACACAGTCTTCTTCTGGAGATCCTGTCATATTCTCAGTTCATCAGTTCATCTCAGAAAAAGAT
>NW_019401442.1:0-405 GCF_000591075.1 Eurytemora carolleeae
TGGGTAAAAAAATATCAAAGGATGAAAAGTCCTTTTGACATCAATTTTCCCCACAGTATCAAAAAACATTTTGTAAAATATGTCCCTCTCCTGTTAGGGAATATATTCTACCTGTAATCGCTATGTGAAGTTCCTCCCAGTTTATCACTGTCTCCGACAATATGTCCCTCTCCTGTCAGAGGATAGATATTCTACCTGTAATCGTTCTGTGAAGTTCCTCCCAGTTTATCACTGTCTCCGACAATATGACCCTCTCCTGTTAGAGAATATATTCTACCTGTAATCGTTCTGTGAAGTTCCTCCCAGTTCATCACTGTCTCCGACAATATGTCCCTCTCCTGTCAGAGGATATATATTCTACCTGTAATCGTTCTGTGAAGTTTCTCCCAGTTTATCACTGTCTCC
>NW_019401443.1:0-405 GCF_000591075.1 Eurytemora carolleeae
ATTTTAAATGTTTTAACGCCAGAATTAAGATTTTTGATAATAACTGCTTTGTATTACGGCTAAAAATAAGGATTACGGCTAAAAGTATGAAGATAAAGTTCATGTCACGGCTACAAATATAAATGTGAACTGGGCACGTTAATATTTTGTTCTATCCGCTCGTTAACGGTCATTTATATTACATATTACGTTTTTTAGCAAAATTTTGTTCAGTCCAACTTTTATTAAATTCTATTAGGGTGTTTATTGATGTGAAGGGTTCTTTTCTACATTATCTTAATTAAGTATTTACATCGGGAAGTGGCAATTATAATAAACAAAACGTTCAAAAGACCAAAATTGACTAGTTCAAGCCTACCTTTAACAGAAAAACAAATTCTTTTTCTATGTTTTTACTGGCATGAT
>NW_019401444.1:0-405 GCF_000591075.1 Eurytemora carolleeae
CAACAGTGATTAATGTATTTTGTAAATGCAATTATGATAATTTCAGCTTAGAAAAGAAGCCTTTTATTGTCCAAAATTAGGCTCTTGTGTCTATTAAGTAAACAATCTTTTTATAGAAAGTTCTCAAATAAAGATGTCTTTACCTGTAAAAGTCCCATCATCCAGACCAGCTGATTTAAAGGAATATTTTGCCGCGCAACATTTAAAAATGCGGGAAAGTTGACAGAAATGTCGTCGTCCATTTTCATAATTTCTTGACTATCACAATTTAACACAGCCCATGTTAAACCTAAAAATCAGATTAAATTTATTTTACCAGATATTAAAAAATTTGAATAAATAATTTTGTGTTTTGATTTAAATGCTACGAAGGAAATTTTTTTTAGTAATTTCAAAATTTTATTT
>NW_019401445.1:0-404 GCF_000591075.1 Eurytemora carolleeae
CCCTTTATCTATACTTTTTCCTCATTTGTATACACTCATTCTTTTCTTCTTTTTTTATCCTCCATTCGCTTTTTTTATCTCTCATCTTTTTGTTTGCTAAAGAAACAATAACATCTTTAATACGAAAAAATCATGAATCTGAAATTTGCAAAAAATATTTATGAACGCTTTCCCTGGAATTTAGAATATTGTGAAAATGTTTAAAACAAAAAATTTCATGTTCAAATCCGTTATTTAGGGTTCAACAGTTTGTTTCGTTATGAAATACCATGTCGGTGTTTTCCTTTGTTTCCAACAAAACGGAAAAATAATTGGATGATTAAAAGTTTTTAATATTCAGGTTTCTGAGGTTTTGGTTTCGACCTGACCCTGAACAACTCGAGGTTTAGGCCTCAGTCTCCAGG
>NW_019401446.1:0-404 GCF_000591075.1 Eurytemora carolleeae
ATTTCAAACTAAGAATTTTGTCAGATCAAATAATCCAAGTTTATAATTTCAAAGGTTAACACCATCAGGTTCAAAATATATAAGGATTAGAAAATCTGTTCGTTTATAAAATATATTTCATTTTTTATTGATCTTTGATTTAAATATTACTGTTCAGTTGTTCAATTTAGTGTTGTTAATCGTTTTGGTTGGTTTTTACTTTTGATAAAACTTCCAAAATTTAAAACTGCCTTTATTTCGTTTTGTTTTTATTTAATTTGCAATTTTTATTATTTATCTCCTAAATAAAAAGGAAACGACCGTTTTTAGAAAGGTTCGTTTTTTACCTATATTTTCTATCAGGGTTAATATTTAGCATGGTGTAAGAAATGTAAATGTTCAGAATATACAATTTTGAAAACTCT
>NW_019401447.1:0-404 GCF_000591075.1 Eurytemora carolleeae
ATATTTTTCCCGTCCTACTTTAAACTTTGCTATCTAATAATTTGTAAGCTTAAAACTTTTCAGAAATTCTAATTAAAACATATTTTCTTTTCGTTATTGCTTCTAAGAGTGTTTTAGTATTTTCCATTGAATTTTTACAAAAGTACTATGATAAAAGATTTTTTTAATTGTAAATTTTTGAGATTGAAAAATTAGAAATTCAGAAAATAGTCTAGAAACCTTTGGCTGATTTTTAGTTTGGCGTTCTTTGTATAAGTACTCACGCATTTATACACACATCATGCACCATGCACAGTGTACACCACACAGAAGGAAATGGAAATAATTTTTTTTTAAAGATTTGAATCTTAAAATAACTTGAAGTTATGTCGACAGTCCCTTTAAGTGCGCAATTAATTGGAAAG
>NW_019401448.1:0-404 GCF_000591075.1 Eurytemora carolleeae
CAGAATGGCAGAGTTTATTAAAGAAGGTTAGAGGAAAACAATTTCTGGGCTAAGGTTTAAATTTTTTTCTGGATTTATTTTCATTTTCTTTACTATTATACAGGCCAAAACCAATGTTAAAAAAGTGATTATGTCTATGATAACTATATGGGTTCCATGTTTTCCCCTTAGTTCTCTGCCTGTCCCTTCCACCACCACCAACCTCCCTCCTCCTCCTCCTGCTCCTGCTCCTCCTCCTCCCCTCTTGTCTATTGTTTACATTCAGGAAAATGAGCAAAGAATCTGCGGAAAATATTGATGCATATAATATATGTGCACTTTTCAGTTTTTAGTTTATCTCTCTATAACTTTCAGCGTCGGAACAATAGAAGTGCATAACTATTTAACCAATGTATTGTTTATAC
>NW_019401449.1:0-407 GCF_000591075.1 Eurytemora carolleeae
CCCCTTTCATTTTTCGCGAACACTCCCTTTAAGAAATCTTATTCCTCTTTTCTGGAAATCTCAATATTCTTTTTCTGCAATTGGCAAGATATCTGAATATTTTTGCAAGATTTGTTAAATTCTAGAAAAAAAAACATATTTTAAAGAATTTATTTATTCTAAATGACATGGTAAAATTGAAATTTTGTTCATTTGACATATCAGCGTAACCCTTGAAATTTATTTCTTTTTTTTTTGAAAACTTGCATGTTTTTTCTGAAGACTTGTTAATAAATTTTCAAAATCATAAAATTTCCCAATTTTTAACCAAAAAAGTTTTACTAAAAACTTTAATGAATGAATAAAACTGGTTAATATTGTCATATTTGATAAATCATTCAGATTGGAAAATAATAAAGCTATTCGCT
>NW_019401450.1:0-403 GCF_000591075.1 Eurytemora carolleeae
TATTTTTTTCTGCTATGCAAAATGTTGACACTGCTAAAATTGTTCGTCAACGAACATGTTTTCTTTCGTTCAAAACTCAAAATTTTGCTAAATGTAATTCAAGCAAACTTTTAAAATTCGTAGATTTTTTGAAGCACTGCATACAAGTCAAACATCATTAAATTTCTAGATCAGGAGCAGAATCAAGGTTTTTGTTCGTTGTCTGATATATATTTATTCTGATTATTTTACTTTCTCCGAATTATTTGTATTTTGTCCCATCTTTCCTTTTACCTGCACACAAAAATCTATTTTTTTTAAAAGAAATGTATCTTTTTAACTGCAGGAGAAAGTTACAAACCACGTTTATGTTCCAAACCTGACACTGAGTGTCAGGTTTGTGCACAACTATTATGATCAACGT
>NW_019401451.1:0-404 GCF_000591075.1 Eurytemora carolleeae
AGATAGATAGACTTGATAGCATTTAACTAATTTTGTAGCAAAATTAAATCTTTATGAAATTGAAACTGGATTAAAATGACTTTTAATTCTGACAATTCGGATTAATTTATTGGGATTTATAAAAATGAATTGATGTTTAGAACTTTGGAAAAACAAAACTTTTCCTACATTACACCAAAGAATTATAATGTAAAGATAGTTATTTCAGAGGTGTACGTATTTTTTGTACTGCAGTGTACTGTCTCTGGGCGGTAAAGTAAACAGCCTGACATGGGATTCATTTTCACATAAAAAATCAATGAAATTTTCTGAATTTTCTGTTATTGAAGAAATATCTCTCCTTGTTCAAAATCTAGCAACAAGGCTCAGGTTAGTTCTAGGAGGAGCGGGGGAAGGCAGGCGGC
>NW_019401452.1:0-403 GCF_000591075.1 Eurytemora carolleeae
AAGGAATTGAGTCTTTTCCATAAACTCAAATATATTATCACTAAATCTATGCAACCTGATTGTGTGAATATTTGATATTTAAAATGTTGACTATTCGATCTAAATAAATTCATAGTTTAAAATATCTAAGGTCTACAAGAATTAGGGATTTGAAAATCAGAGTTTGTTACAAAGACTTAATTCCTTTTCAGCTATTTCTAGAACTCGCCTGTTTCTCAGTTAACCCACCAAAGAATGAATCCTGAAGGTAAGGGGATAGAGACTTGTACACATTTTCTGTGATGTATTAGAATTGCTATTCAAAACAATAATAAAATTTGTAAGGCGAGGTAGAAAGCTTAGGTATAAGTTAACCAATCAATTTGTGAGCAGGTTTAGTAGTAAAATGTACACAACCCTCCCC
>NW_019401453.1:0-404 GCF_000591075.1 Eurytemora carolleeae
CTAAAAGCTAATATGAATTAGACCTGTTTTTTTTCATTCAATAAAGTAAAAAAAATCATTATCATTTTTTTGCAAACTAGTACAGTAGAAAAATAGAGTAAAAAAATGTTAAAATGTTTAACATTTTTTTTTAGGTATGAAAAGATATTTGAACTAAAATAAAATTTTTTCTTGATCAATGACCTGGATCCGGATCCGGATCCGGATCCGCATCAAAATTAAATGGATCCTAAGCACTGCATCTTAAGCTTCATTTTTTCATATCTAATACAAAAAAATGAAAATGGCATGAAAAGTAGTCTGTTTTTACAAACTGACGGGCAATGAAAATCAATAACTTCAAAAAGAAAGATTGGTTTGGTGGTAATTTAATAATAATAACATGCGCATGAGTATGAAGAGTA
>NW_019401454.1:0-403 GCF_000591075.1 Eurytemora carolleeae
ATATATCTTTACGATTGCTATTAAAGGGAGGGAGGCCACATATTAAAACCTCATTATGCAATGAAATTGTTGTTTTAAAACAAAATTTAATAAAGAAGATAGAAAACTCTGTGTTTGTTCTCAATCACTAAAAATAAAACAAGAGCTTAAACAAAAAAGGCACAACAACTAAAACTCTTCTGGAAAAAAATTGTTTTAACCCTATACCGATTGGGCTATTTTTGTCTAATATGGATAGGGGGAATGTTCCCCCCCCCCCCTATGGTTTTGCACTAAAGTTAAGATAGGAGAGTGTGATATATGTACCTAGTCCAACTTTTCAAGGACTGCTCATTAAAAAAAAATGGACCTCTAACTTTAATGGTTAGGGTGTAAGGGAAGTTTTCAAAAGTTCAAAAAGTCT
>NW_019401455.1:0-403 GCF_000591075.1 Eurytemora carolleeae
GAGGAACCGTGGAGGGGTCTCAACCTCCCCTTGGGCATGCTGGGCCTCCCCCTAGATAGATAGATATAACGTGGGCAGATAGATAGAGACAGATAGATAAATATAAAGATTAATATATAAACAGATAGATAGATAAATATGCTAGATAGATATATAGAAAGATAATTATGATAGATAGATTAGATTTATAAATATAAAGATAGAGATAGATAGTAGACCAGTCATTCCCCAACCTGTAGTACTAATGAGGACACCATAGAATGTCGAAATATATTTACTGAGAAGTGTTCTCCATCGTTTATCTTTACTCTGGTTTGGTTCAACCGTCCACCAACTATATCTTTAATCTGGTTTGGTTCAACCGTCCACCAACTATATCTTTAATCTGGTTTGGTTCAACCGT
>NW_019401456.1:0-403 GCF_000591075.1 Eurytemora carolleeae
ACTTGACTCCAGCATGATCATGATTGTGGACCATCTTTTATCAAATTTGGTCAATGAAGAGAAAAATATTAACATTTTTCTTTGGCGCTCCGCTTCTGATAGAATTTTCTCGTTTTCGACTCAAAGAAAGTCAGTCATTCTTAATGTATCCTCTCTGAAAAACATGTATATATGTTACTTCTCATCAGTATTACAATACATATACCATTTAAGGTTACACAAAACCGGACAACCTATGAAGGGGACTTTATAACATAGGGAATATGACTAAGCCAGGGACTAACATGTTTAATTTTTTTAATGTTGTTCATTTTAAAGCTGTTGGAAGTATATTTTTTTAAACACAAGAACAAGCCATCGATATTATAAGATTTGGTATATTATTAAGTACAGAGCCAACCCT
>NW_019401457.1:0-402 GCF_000591075.1 Eurytemora carolleeae
AGTTCCTTTAGGTTAAATGCTGAATATACAGTTCCTTTAGGTTAAATGCTGAATATACAGTCCCTATAGGTTGAATGGGAATAATACACAATTTCTCTAGGTTAAATTGGAATTTATCCTGTCTGTTTTCAGTGACAACGATGTTCGAATGTGGCGCGAAGAAGAAAACTTGAAAAGGAGCGAGAAGGAGAACTTGAAGAGGCAGGCCTGGGACCTCGAGCAGAGGAGAAGGGCGTGGCAGGAGGAGGAGCAGAACCTTTCTAGTCTTCCCTCAGACGAGGAGGAGGAAGAGAAGGAGGTAGTTGATAAAAGAGAAGAAAGAAGAACAGGGGAATACATGGAGATGGTTTCAAGAAGAGCTATTCTGCACAGAAGCAGGTGATAATACTACTACTACTACTA
>NW_019401458.1:0-404 GCF_000591075.1 Eurytemora carolleeae
CCCCCCCCTGTATTACTTAATGATTAATCAAAGATGGCTGACTTGACCATCGTGGAGTTGTTTTGATTTTTCACGCGTGCGCAAATGGAACATTATTTATGTCACGCTCTGATTGGACGGATAAAATGTCCGAGATATTACTTTTTAAATGTCCCTGAAAAACGATTCTCCGCGGAGAGAGGGAAGGATTGAAAACCTGAAGGAAAATTAATAAAATGTATATAGCTATAAGTTTTTCTCTTTAAATACGATTATTTGAATTCAAGTAGATTTACTTCCCCGTAGTTGGTAAAATGTTTTCAATGGTATTATTGTATATGAATAAAAATCAATAAGCAATGCACTAAGTTTCTCAAATATTCCACGATTCGGTTTTTCTTACAATATATTTATATACAAAGATA
>NW_019401459.1:0-402 GCF_000591075.1 Eurytemora carolleeae
TAACTTGGTTTCCGAAAAAGTTAGATATTTTGGAATTCCCATGAATTTTTTAATCCTCAAGTTTAAATATTTTAAATTTCCAAGAAGTTTCATTGTAAGATATACTTTAGAAAAACAATTTAGAATAAAGTAGAATTCTTGAAACATGTTTTCAAATTATCTCACACTGAAACAGTAGATATATAGATATAGATATGTATTTAGGATAATACTGGTTGTGAATCTAAGATAAAAATTTGAAATATTTAAATTTATGATAAGTGATTTATAGCCAGTGCTTAAATCTTACCATGTCCAATTGTTTAGTTGGATTGCTAGTTGCATAGATTTGTATCGCTTTAAACTGTTAATTTAGTCATTTTCAGATTTAAAATCAGATTATAATTTTTATCTTGATTTTGA
>NW_019401460.1:0-402 GCF_000591075.1 Eurytemora carolleeae
GCTACCTTCAGTAATATTCTGTAAGGTTTGTAAAATGGCATCAGCTGTGAGGAATGCTTCAGCAATGGTGATTCTTCGGTTTGCAGAATCATCAAGAGTTCTAAACAATTATATTCTAAAAATTGAAATTTTTCTGCCTTGTATTTTTTCAGAATAAGTAAATAATAAATATTAAAAACATCTTTGGAATTTATAAATATGAAAAAAAATGCATCAAAGACCATATCTTTTGTAATCTGCAACGCTTGTTATCGATATCCACTGTGACAACTTTTAATATAAGGTAAATTTGTGTTATTCATCAATCTTAGTTATCTGTAATCCCTTTAGAGTACTATCACCATGGCCCGGGATATGTAATAGGAAATAATCTTATCCATATAACTGCTTGATTCAAGTATT
>NW_019401461.1:0-402 GCF_000591075.1 Eurytemora carolleeae
TCTGTAGGAAATACGCAATTGTGTTATATAAACATACACTAAATCATACTTGAACACATTTCATCTTTATTTCTTTAATGTATTGCCTTACTTCTGATCAGATCTAGAAGATTCTGGAAATCCACGAACGCATTTTTCCCCATTTGACAACTCCACAATAAAACAATACCTTTCGTTGTCATCCTCCATGAGTGAGAACTGTTTAGACATTGAATGAACTTCCCCCCGTGTTTGAAGGTCGGCACAAATACTGTGATAGAACGCCTCAAAATCATACGGACTCAGAGAACCCATTCTGATAAGATCTGAAACTAAAATTTATGGTTAAATCATTTTCAGACTTTTTACTTCCTATTTTTTTGTTGTAAGACATTTTTATCTATAATATATTGAGTATCCATG
>NW_019401462.1:0-401 GCF_000591075.1 Eurytemora carolleeae
TTGTCTGATCAGGTATGAATATCAATGTTTATAATTTTGAAAATTGATAATTTTCAATTTTGGTTTCTCCACTAAAGTGACTTGTCAATGCAGGAAAACAAATAGAAATTATTCTTCCACATTAAAGATCTTAAAAAAGGTTTCAAGGGTTGTGAACCTGGTATTGCCATCTTTGCATGGAGGGCCTGTAAAATCCCTCTCCTCTCAAACAAAACGAAATCATTTTCCCCTGAAGTTCCTAAAATGCTAAAATAAAATATGACTTATATGTTGATGTAGCTTCTAACCGTGCTATGCAACATAGCCTAAGGGTATTTTGCCAAACTATATTCAATTCTAGCATGATTCAATTTTTTATCATCATAATATCTTCATAGGTTTCAGGAATCTTAGGATTGGTG
>NW_019401463.1:0-401 GCF_000591075.1 Eurytemora carolleeae
TTACATTGAGACGAGAGTAATCAGTGTGTTTGCATTTCAAAAAGTATTCGAATTGCCCTAAAGCTGCAGTGTGTCATTTGCGTACAGTAGAAACTCAGCACAGCTGAAGTTACATGTATAACTCAGCACAGCTGAAGTTACATGTATAACTCAGCACAGCTGAAGTTACATGTATAACTCGAATATTTAATTATTATTATCTTAGCAAGGTTAAATCAAGGGCCAAGGGGATTCCTTTAAAGTTGACCTGGTCTTTAAAATTGATATATTATTAGCATAAATGTCCGGAACTCCTCTTGTCCTAACTTATTAATCTTTGCCAAGGAGCGAACCATAAATATAAGATGAGCGAATAAACAATGGAATCCTCCTTGCGAAACCAAGGTTTAACAAGGCCAACG
>NW_019401464.1:0-401 GCF_000591075.1 Eurytemora carolleeae
CTTCATTGAACACATTCAACAACTCATATTGGATTTATCGGGAAAGAATTTGCATGTTTTAGGGTTTCTAAATCCTTTTTAAACCCCAAAAATCTTAATAATTCGGCAAAGTTGTAATTTTTTATACTTGGTAAAAGCATTTAACAAAATGTTATTTTTATGCTAGCTTTTGCCTATACAATTTGAATGATAAAGTAAATTAAGATGTATTACAATTTTGTGGACTTTAATTATGTTTTCGTCTATAATTCAACAATCTTTTACCTTACGGATTTGTTTATTCTATACTTTTTCCTTCAAAATGCATATGCCGACAAAAAAGTATTACTGAAAAAAAGACTAAAAAATTGTGTTTAATGGGTCAAATTGTGATTGAAATTCACAGCTTTCTGGAATATTGA
>NW_019401465.1:0-400 GCF_000591075.1 Eurytemora carolleeae
AAGGATGAAAGGAGAATGGAGCAGAAATGAATAAAATACAAGCAGGATATGGGAAGAAAGAGAGGAACGGGATGAGAGAAGGACGAAAGGGGAAGGAAAAGGATCAATGTGATAGTATATGGGAATGTGGGGGAGAGGGATTGGTGAAGGTTGTATGGGAGAATGGAAGTGTGGAGAAAGGAGAGTGAGGTTAGATGGAAAAGAATGGGGGGTAAAGGAATTAAGTCTTTGCCATAAACTCTGATTTAATAATCCCATTATCTTTGCAACCCAATGTCAGGCACCTTAGAACTATCAGTTTTTTAAGATCAAATAATCAAGATGTGAAATATCTAAGGTTTATATCCTCAGGTTGCAAAGATATAAGGATCTAATCAATTCCTTCCGAAGTGGGGGCGTA
>NW_019401466.1:0-400 GCF_000591075.1 Eurytemora carolleeae
CTTGGGAAGTTTCCACTTGGGAAAAATCCTTTGGGAAAGTACCTAACACATTCAAAATCATAACTTCAGCCTAAGTCTCCTATTCTGCAGCTTTTTGAGTTTAAAGATGTCATGAAAAAGCATAATAAGAATATGAAGAGAAGGCGAAAAGCACCAGAAAGGCGGCGGGAGGAAAGGTGAAAAGTAGCGCATAATGAGAAATAAAAGATAAAACATAAAATAAATAATATTATCAAATATACCTGCAACACTTCTCTCCATCACAGCAGTCGTTGCAACATTCACAAAACTAAAATCAAATAAGTTTAGTAAAATAATTATTCATCCATCTATGCATATCCATGAATTCCTTAATTCCGTAGTGCTTCCGAAAATTGAAGAAATTGCCAGAATTAAACAT
>NW_019401467.1:0-400 GCF_000591075.1 Eurytemora carolleeae
AGCTTTATTTCTATCCTTCTTTGTCAAAGAATAAGGCGAGCAATAACATCTTCTACCCATACTAAACCCTACGTAAGATCTCCTATCCCCCCCCCTTATCATCCTGAAATCCTACTCTTGATTAGCCTAAAAATTAGTATCACATATACAGCATAAAAAAGTCATAAAATTAATTAGCCTTTTTAACATTTATTCAGTATGAACCTGAACCTGAAATGCAACTGGAATTCTTCCAAACTGACCGATCTGGGAGAGGAATCTTTTCTGTGAAAATATAACTGTAATAATAGAATTTCTTGGGGATCAGATGGAGTTGGCGGAAACGTACTCTAATTTATTGATGAATTAAATTATTTGTTTATATATAGAAGGTGAATATCAGAGGCGCAACTAGGGGGGG
>NW_019401468.1:0-419 GCF_000591075.1 Eurytemora carolleeae
GAATGTTCGAAAACAAGTTGTACGCTAAATATTATTTTATAGACGCAACAGCTAGAAGTAAGATTAGTAGCGATCAAAAGCGCTTCTTTATCGCATTAAGCCTATACCCCCTTTCATTTTTCGCGAACACTCCCTTTAAAGGGACTGTCTGTAAGTGTAATTTCAAGTGACCCTCCATTGTCTATGCAAAGATGGATACGCCCGATTCACAGTGGTTTCCTTAAAAAGCTTTGTCCGATTAAAAGAACAGAAAAAATGGCAATGGTAATGGCAGCTTGCAGTATACTGGTCACGTGATTACCGTCTGTATCACGTGACAACAATACTGCTCTGCCATTGGCTGAAGTTCTGGTGATGTAATACGGACTATATGTAATTATATTTATTTAAAATACCAAATTAAAATTTAAAAATTATAA
>NW_019401469.1:0-400 GCF_000591075.1 Eurytemora carolleeae
TCCGATCTTTGAACTTCTGACCAATGACCAATAAACTACTGACCTTTCAACTACTAAAGAATACATTCAACTTAGTGATGACTGACCTTTCAACTTCTGACCAATGACCTTTCAACTTTTGACCACTGACCTTTCAACTACTGACTACTTACCTTTCAACTTCTGATCACTGACCTTTAAACTTCTGACCACTGAACTTTCAACTTCTGACCACTTACCTTACAACTTTTGACTGATGACCAATAAACTACTGACCTTTTAACTTCTGACCGCTGACCCATAAATTACTGACCACTGCTGACCACTGGCCTTTCAACTTCTGACCACTGATCCATAAATTACTTACCACTGACCTTTCAACTGCTGACCACTGAACTATCAACTTCTGACCACTGACCTA
>NW_019401470.1:0-399 GCF_000591075.1 Eurytemora carolleeae
CTGTCTACTTCTTAATCCAACTATATGGAGTACTTCTGGAAGCATTAGAGGATCACACTAACTTCAAGCCAATGTCTAATCTACTTCTTAATCCAATTATATGGAGTACTTCTGGAAGCATTAGAGGATCACACTAACTTCAAGCTGATGTCCTATATACTACTTTATCCAATTATATGGAGTACTTCTGGAAGCATTAGAGGATCACACTAACTTCAAGCTGATGTCCTATCTACTACTTTATCCAACTAAATGGAGTACTTAGTGGAAGCATTAGGATCACACTAACTTCAAGCTGATGTCTTATCTACTACTTTATCCAACTATATGGAGTACTTAGTGGAAGCATTAGGATCACACTAACTTCAAGCTGATGTCCTATCTACTACTTTATCCAAC
>NW_019401471.1:0-399 GCF_000591075.1 Eurytemora carolleeae
ACTTAAATACTTAGAATTAAAAGTTTCCACTGTAAAAAAAATCCCCTAATCCTATATCTATGCAACCTGATGATGTAAACCTTTGATATTACAAGCTTAAATTTTCTGGTCTAACAGAACACATAGTTTGGAATATTTAAGGTTTACGACATTGGGAGAGGAATTAGAAAATCAGAAGTTGTGATAAGAATCCTTTGCTAATACCCTTTTCCTTTGTTAACGGCCACTAGGGGGTTAAACTGTTTCGAATAATCTGGGTTTTTTTTAGGATTAAGCACTTAATTGGTAGAATGAAAAGATTTGTAACTTAACTGTGATGTTTAGTGGACCCGGAGGAGACGGATGATTTAGTTCCGATCCTGGTTGGATCCGCCTGCGGAGTAATTATCGTTGTTGTCC
>NW_019401472.1:0-399 GCF_000591075.1 Eurytemora carolleeae
ACAATAAATACAAAATAACAAAAAAAGAAAATATTTCTGAAAAAATCCAATAATCGATTGCTTCTTGGACTCAGTAATAGGCGTCTATCCGGGATAGAGAAGAAAGAAAAAAAGAAAAATAATTTTAAAAAAAGCTTATAATGAACAAAAATAAGGTGAATTAGGTAGGTAAATCAAGTTTAATGGAAACACAAAGAAACTGAACACTCAATTGTCCCATGTTTTTTTAACCTTTTGATATCCAGATCTGTGACTTTTGATATCCAGCTCTGTAACTTTTGATATCCAGCTCTGTAACTTTTGGTATCCAGATCTGTAACTTTTGATATCCAGATCTGTAACTTTTGATATCCAGCTCTGTAACTTTTGCTGGAGAAATTTAGTCAAAGCTTCAAATCT
>NW_019401473.1:0-399 GCF_000591075.1 Eurytemora carolleeae
CACAGAAAAGAAATCAGATAGAAGGTGTGGGGGGATTGACATGAATGAAATCAAGTAGAAGGTGTGGGATTAACATAGTTAAGAAATCAGATAGAAGGTGTGGGATTGACATGAAAGAAATCAAGTAGAAGGGGTTGGATTGATATATTAAAGAAATAAGAAAGAAGGTGTGAGATTAAGGACTTCATCGTTAACACAAGCAAGAGTTTTTCAATTTAAAATACACTATTTACACATAAAATAACAAAATTACGATAAAAATCTATTCAAACTTTTTTAAGGATTCTTGAAAGAAACGGACCACTCGCCACAAATTCCAATTATAACATCCTAGTTTGAACATCTGTCATTTGAAACAATAAATTCATCAAGATAAAAACTGCTTATGTTTGTAATATC
>NW_019401474.1:0-398 GCF_000591075.1 Eurytemora carolleeae
ACCCCTGTCAAAATTAAAGAACTAATTAACTATAAAAAACAGTTTTAATGTCTCATTTATAAAGTTTAAACCTAATAATATTACTAAAAACCCCTCTCAAAATTAAGGAGCTAATTAACTATAAAAAATACTATATGTTCCAATCCTTATAAGATACTTTTGGATAAGTTTAAAATATCAAAGTTTTATACATTTAGGTTGTGAGTCTCTTTAGGACTTTTTGAGCACTTTGACTTTAGAAAAATTCAAATTTACAAATTTTGAAAATGTTTGGATTTTGTTTTAATTTTGTTAAATTGTTTGAAAAGTTTTTGTTTAATAAAACTATAGAGTTCAAATAGATCAGATAATCTATATCTCAAGATCTCTTCTACTTTAGCAGACATATTCCGGGCCTT
>NW_019401475.1:0-398 GCF_000591075.1 Eurytemora carolleeae
CTTAGTCAGCAAGATTTAAATAAAAAATCAGCTTCACGAGCCAAGCCACTCTCATAAAAACTGCAATAAAATACTTTCAAATTTCAGTTAGAAAAACAAAGATAACTTCATAACTTTTTCGCAGGTTTAAAGGAAATCTTTGTGAATTGGACAATCCCTCACTATGATTTTACGCCGAAAGTTCCTTTAAGAAAAATTTGAAATAGAAAATCTATCAACAATTTATTTATAATAAATCAATAATTAATGATTATCTATCATTATCAAAAATATGAAACTAAAGCTTAATTACTGAAGCGTGCCAAGACAATATAGAAAATGAAAGTGAGTCTACATATCGACTGTGCACTACTAATATAGATCTCAATTTTACAGATAGATAAATAGATAGATAGATA
>NW_019401476.1:0-401 GCF_000591075.1 Eurytemora carolleeae
CGTTACACATTATTGTAACGTAACGTACAAAAACGTACATTTTACGTTACGTTACACTATCGTTGACATCTCTAGTACCTATGACAGAGATTTCTTTAGTGGAGATGGAGTATACAAAGTATACACTATGGTGGTACAAAATTACTTCGCCATTGCACCTTCGAAAGAGGATATATAGAGGAAATCTGGAGTATATACTATGGCTGTGTAGTAATTTCTTTCAGGCGTGCAACTTTTTAAGGAACCAAAAAGTGAATAATTATGAAAAAAAAATCGTGCTGCAGGCGAACATTTTTTTTGACTTAGAAGACTCAAAAAGAGTCAAAATTAATGACCAAAGACTAAAAAACTATATTTTTAAATTTTAGGAACAAAATTAAAGGATTAAAACAGGAATTTAG
>NW_019401477.1:0-398 GCF_000591075.1 Eurytemora carolleeae
TAGAAATGAATTGAAATTAATAAAAATGAATAGAATTGAATAGAAATAAAATATGAATGAATAATGAATAAGTAATGAGTAGAAATGAACAGAAATTAATAGAAATTAATACAATTAAAAGTAATGAAAAGAAATAAAATAATTAAATAGAATTAAACATAAAAAAAAATTGATACAACTGAAAAAATGATGAAGACAATTGTTTCCTTTAAACGTTGTTTTTCATTCTCCGGAGCCTGAGTTGGAAGAACAAATGGAATACTACTATCCTCCCCACTATGCCCAACTATATCATACTTAAACCTTTAATAAACCTTTTATTAGATTTTTAGTTGAAAAAAATGTTTTACAACTAATCTCCCCGATTTACAACGGTACCCTTGAAACCTTGATCTAAT
>NW_019401478.1:0-398 GCF_000591075.1 Eurytemora carolleeae
GGTAGCGGGTGAACAACGTCCGATAAGGGAGGGGGTGGAGGGTGGGGGCTTTTAGAAATTTAAGCCAACCTGTAGGCAGAAACTCGAGCACCAATAGGCCCCTGTATTTATATATGTAGTTTATAAAATAAACATAAGGGTAGCAGAGAGGCAACTAATGGGGGCGGACGCCCTACGCTCCCCTAGCAACTTAGAGGGGGGACCCCGCCCCCCCCTGAAATCCCTTTACCCATTTTTTCTTCCTCTGTCAAGTCACATTAACTTGTTCGCCGTTGTTTATAAATTAATCGGGCCAAAAATCTAATTGCCCTCCCAATAAAACCACAGCCCCTCGTCTCGCCCCCACCCGGCCCCTTATCCTGATTTCCCCCTTGACAAATATTGACTAAAACATTGTC
>NW_019401479.1:0-397 GCF_000591075.1 Eurytemora carolleeae
CCCCCTTGCAAAGAAAAAAAAATAAGAGATTTTTCTTCTTTAACTAAAAAGTTGTAATAATTCTGATAACACATGAATTAATAAAACCAACCTTATCTAATATATTATTTCTATTTATTACAAATTTGTTTGGTGAATATATTTATCAATCTATTAATTTTTATAGTAATAAATATAAAAAACAACATTGGTCTTTTAATCATGGTTTATCAACAGTATTTTTTTAAACATGAACGATGGTTTAGAAAATAATGAATATGTATTTATGTAAGTTTTACTTATCTATAAATAACATAATATATAAACATCAGTAAGTTTTATATAAGTGTATGTATAGACTATTATAACTTTTTTCATATATACATTGTTGTTGGTTCATTAGCCTAGAAATATAATT
>NW_019401480.1:0-397 GCF_000591075.1 Eurytemora carolleeae
TACAGATATACCTGATATATTTGCTTGAGATTTATAGTAAGGGTAACCGTATGATATGCTGGCCCAAATGCAAGAGAGGGGGATTGCCACCATCTGAATAGTTTAAGTTCTTTTACTTTTAAAATGTATAAAAGCATCTTGATAAGTGAATTGATATCTTGTTAAGCAAATAATCAAAATTAACGATTTTGAACGAACTTTTAAATAAAATTTCGTTTTTATTACAAAAAACCAAATTTAGCCTTTTAAATATCTAATTATTTTTAGCTACAGTGGTAAGCTATTAAATCAATACAATAAAAGACGACTTTTGATGTCAATTTTGATTTAAATCAAGCTGTTAAACAGCATGGATACACTTAAACATAAATGTCAAGAGAAGCTATCAATTAAAAAA
>NW_019401481.1:0-398 GCF_000591075.1 Eurytemora carolleeae
CATTTTTCCGAATAAAATTTAGGGGAACTGCCGCAATTTTCCGAATAAAATTTAGGGAAACTGCCGCATTTTTACGAATGAAATTTTAGAGAACTGTCGCAGTTTTCCGAATAAAATGGGAAAGAACTGCCGCATTTCTCCGAATAGAATTAGGGGTAACTGCCGCACTTTTCCGAATAAAATTTAGGTGATATTTAGCAAGGCCAAATTGTTAGTGTTTTCCAAATTCAACCAGAACGGTTGTAGATAAATGAGATATCTATTTATATATCTTCCTTTGGATTACTCAGACAAAGATTTAAACACGCACCTCTGACCCTTTAGTAAAAGTAAATTAAACCTAAAGTCTGACCGCGTCAACCTTGTTGCACCGGCTAGTCCTATTGAGTGTCTGCTTT
>NW_019401482.1:0-397 GCF_000591075.1 Eurytemora carolleeae
AATTTGTTATTATTGTGTGATTTTTAAATTGTTTAATTGTCTTATATTTGTAAATTGCTTTATTTTCATATTTTGGTCCAAAATTGGTTATTTGAGACACCCTGATTATTAACAATTATGATTTAAAAGTAGTTTTTTCCCGACCAGTTACCGTTCGTTCCACGTTAGTTATTTTATGATCATTACAATATTTTTTTGTTTGGTTCGTTCAGCATGGCATCGTTAACGGTAAATCTTATTATTATTATTATTATTATTTAGAAGATTCTAGTTGTTACGTTGTTGCTGTTTATATTGATTCCTGCTCCAGTCTCACTGCAGGTTAGCGTTCATATTATTATGGGGGAGGGGTCTTAACTTTTTATTATTATTATTATCATATAGAATAATTCACACA
>NW_019401483.1:0-397 GCF_000591075.1 Eurytemora carolleeae
AACCGGAGACATATCTAGTAGTACTGGCACAACTTGCTAAATTATATTGAATTCTGTCCGTATAGGTACAAATTTACCCAGGATTTTATGGAGAATTATCCAAAACCGTCAAAAAAGAACCTAATGCAGATTTGATTCTGAAATGGCTAAAAAGCTTATTTTAAAACTTAAAGGTTTAATAAGATTTCACAATTACGTTGAGGAAAATTGAAAGTAAATAATTTATCTATAAAGTTCGTGTAGAAAAAAAGTATGCAAAAATGGACTTTATGAAGGAAAATAATTAAAGGAGATGTATATGCAAATTGGGATGGGCTGGAGTACAGACGATCGAGAGAGCGAGACCGCCCCATCCCTGACATTCATAACATCCCTTACATTTACATTTGTGTTCAAA
>NW_019401484.1:0-397 GCF_000591075.1 Eurytemora carolleeae
ACTCTAGGTAGATATTTGTCAAAGATGAGCTGTTGACAGATCTCTAGCTGGTGGCAGGTTTCAACAACACCTTGAGGTACTCCAGCATCTACCCAAACACCATCACCTTCACAAAGGCGTTAAAGTGACCCTCCCTACATTCAAAGATGGCAATGCCCGATTCACAAAAGTACTCTGGAAATATGAAAAGAATTTTGACCGTTTTTACGTTTATTGAACAAAAACAAACAAACAAATAAAACAGACAGACAAGCAAAACATGGATTCAGATTAACCAATATAAAGCAGTATAAAAGTCATCTTTATCATCTTCATCATCTTCATCATCTTTATCATCTTTATCATCTTTATCATCTTTATCATCTTTATCATCTTTATCATCTTTATCATCTTTATC
>NW_019401485.1:0-397 GCF_000591075.1 Eurytemora carolleeae
CTGTACCCTGTACCCTGTACCCTGTACCCTGTACCCTGTACCCTGTAACCTGTGCCATGTACCCTGTACCCTGTCCCATTTACCCTGTACCCTGTACGCTGTATAGTGTACAATGTACAGTGTGTTATACTTAATGTACAAAGAGTAAGCTGTATTAAATTCAGTCTACCTTTTTAATTGTGTAAACTTGTAAGTTGTAAGATAAGAATATCAAGACCAACATCTATAAACTTGAGAGATAATGTTTACAAAACGCCTTAATTATACCCACCCCCCATATCTACTTCCCCTACATCATATCCTTTCCCCCGCCTCCTCTTCTACTCTATTTACTCACGCTTTGTGATATTAACACCATCCCCTGGCTGATTACCAGATGTACTCCCCTTTATGACAT
>NW_019401486.1:0-399 GCF_000591075.1 Eurytemora carolleeae
ATAGATCTGACAGCCCATGTGCTCGCGGTTTCTTTTCATTGTAAGTGTGCGCGTCTTATCAAGCGCGTCTGTGTTTGCGCGTCTCTGCTTTTGCATGCGTATAGGCAGGGTTGTTAAAAAGGGGCTGTAAGCGTAATTCCAGGCGACCCTCCGTGCAAAGATTACAATGTCAGATTTACAACGGTACCCTTAATATCTTTGACAACTCACATTATAGTTTCCTATGACCAGAATATTTCATTGATTTTTTATGTAAAAGATGGATCCCATGTCAGGCTGTGACATCCGTCTTGTGTTTACATTACCGCCAAGAGACAGTACACTGTAGTACAAAAGATGCGTACACCTCTGAAATTACTTTTTCTTGCATTATAACCTTGTTGTGATCGAAGTTTTCTT
>NW_019401487.1:0-396 GCF_000591075.1 Eurytemora carolleeae
GTCAACAAATAAAATTTAAAATTTTTATAGAATTAAATAAAGTGACCCAACTTCAACGCAAAAATCGATGACAATTTTTCCAATTATTTCTTTAAAAGTGAAACTAAAATCAAGTGCCTCAAAGTTCTATAATAAACATGTCTAGGGCTAAAAAAAGTCTAAGCGGGATAGCGAGGTAAAACTAAAGACCAAGGCGCTGCGACACTTTAAAGTCTCTTTTTTCAAGTAATAAACTTTTTCTGTTTTAATCTGTTTTCTGTATTTTGTAAGTGTTGATGCAGCAAATATAATATTTTCTAAAACACTTTCCATAAATAATATTATGCATAACATGAACTCGTAAATACATGGATATACAGAGTGTTCAAAACATATTTTTACAATAATAAACAAGCT
>NW_019401488.1:0-397 GCF_000591075.1 Eurytemora carolleeae
TGAATAGGTCGTTCAAAAGTTCCGAGAATTTCTCGAGAAAGTGAAAAAATTCTCTAGAATTTCTCTTGAATTTCCCCAAAATTGTTTACTGGGAGCTGCGGGTCGTATGCACCAATATGCTATTTTTAACGTGCCCATCCGACCTACAGTGCATCGGACCTACCACAGCTGTTAAAACCATGTGGTTGTAGGTCGGATGGGCTGTAGAGGGGATGGGCGTAGGTCCAAAAATACACCATCTTTAGGGTGGATTCTCATTTGAACTACTGCCGTTTGAACTATACCGCCTTTTTCTACGACAAGCTTCGCTGGAGTTAAGGGCGGAGCTCCGATCACCTGGTTCGATGTCGGTCTTGGCGGTATAGTAAAAGGATCACACCCAGATCTGTCGTATATA
>NW_019401489.1:0-396 GCF_000591075.1 Eurytemora carolleeae
ACAGTGTACAGTAGGCTAAAAAGTGTAAATGCATGACAAGCACTTTTTAGCACATTTGAACCATATTTAGTAGGCTAAAAGCCTAAACACACTTTTTTCAGAGACACCCTGTATTGCAAAACGTTTTTTTTTTAAATCTAAATATTTATTTTGTAGCAGAGATTAAAATATTACAATTGTATTACAAGTTTACAACTTTCATAAATGCTAAGAAACAACAGAACTTCCTATAGTTATTAACCAACTGATGATATTTTATTTGGTTGTCTGCTTTTTCATATGCTCTGATTGCGTTGTGTCTAATTGGGCAAACTGTACATTCTTTTTCTTCACAGAAAGTAAAAACTGGGTTTGCAATGTTCACAGGTGGTTTTAGTTCGATTTCAAGTTCAGTTT
>NW_019401490.1:0-395 GCF_000591075.1 Eurytemora carolleeae
CAAAAGAATAATTCCCCCACCCTACATGCTTTACATCCTATTTTCTCATAAATTTCTATTTATTTTTTCCTCCCTTTCTCCTGTCTAGCCATTTTTTCTCATTAACGCCGACTTAAAAAATAAGATAGCCTTTTGTATTAATATTTTCTTTTACTTCTGCACTACATATAGACTAAAAACAAGATTTATACTACTTATCCGATTAAAGAAACTGATATTTTTGAAATCTCAAATCCGTAATATTTCTAACTATGAGCCTTAGTATTTCCAACTATAAAATCTTTTAGAGCAATTTGTCAATGATTAAAATATCGAAGGTTTACACAGTCAGGTTGCAAAGATAAGAATTAGAAGAGAAGTCTGTGGATAGTTATCAGTTCCTTCTAAAGAAAGTT
>NW_019401491.1:0-396 GCF_000591075.1 Eurytemora carolleeae
AAGTCTCATTCTTTATGGTAAACCCTGTATAGAAATGAAGATAACGTAAGTAGATATTATATTAGTATCTACTCTATATATAAAAGTTGCAATCTCTGTTTGTCAATCTGCCTGTTTGATTGTTTGTTTGTCCGATCATAACTCAGGAACCCCTGGACCGATTTGACTTGGTTTTAAAAAATTGAGTGGGTTGACTTTGATCAGGAAAAAATAGCTAGAGACGTAATTTATGACCAAGTGCAGGTAAACGGAGAGTGTTAATCTGGGCAACGCTAGGTTCCCAAGTAAAATATATAATTAGGAGGGAAATATTCCCACAACCATTATTTTTTTTTGTGTCAAATATTTTTCACCTCAAACACTTAGTTTTCTATCTTCTGTATTTATTATCTTTTA
>NW_019401492.1:0-394 GCF_000591075.1 Eurytemora carolleeae
TCTATTTCATACTCCTTGCTAATGCGTATTTGTGAGCTTTTATACGACTTTGGACGAAAACCGTAGCATTTTAGATTAAAAAAAATTATAAAGCGCAACAATGCTTTTTTAAAAGTTTTATTATACTGATGCGCTCTCAGCTCTCAGATTAAACAAATTATAAAGCGCAACAATGATGTTTTTAAATTGTATTATATACTGATGCGCTCTCAACTCTCTTATCCCGATCTTTGAATTGATATCGTTCCTCAAAGGGAGTGACCGGCTAGACATCGTAGTTGAGATGAGAGTGTAGTATTGTAGAGAAAATTTTCATGATTCATGTAATACCTTTAGATGTTTTTATGATTTACAACTGTTCAGCAAGAGCGAAATTACAATCTTTAAAATCCTG
>NW_019401493.1:0-396 GCF_000591075.1 Eurytemora carolleeae
CGTTCCTGTAATCGAACCTGCAATTCTTTGATTTGAGTTTTTTTGAGTGGGGGGAGTGCTTAATTTGCACATTACTCACGTTTGTTCTTTTACAAATTTTTGATGTATAACACCCATATCTTTTAAACAATTTTTATTGCATTAAAAACACCCAAATTATAAATATACATAAATAGATACATACAACTTTAGGGAGTATATTTACTCTGTACTGTATATATATATCTAGTGTCTGGTTTAGAAAGAGAGAGTTTATCCTTGAATTGAGGTTTCAAGGTTTGTAGGAGTAGACCCTATAGCATATACTAGTTAAAGGGACAGTTCAGCGGTTACAGTTTTATTAAAGTAGAAAGTATACTGTAAAACATGGCGGAAACTAAAACTAGATCTAAGTCA
>NW_019401494.1:0-394 GCF_000591075.1 Eurytemora carolleeae
TCTCTTTTTTTGATTTTCTTTGTTTGTTTTTAAGGTTTAATTTGCTCAGCACCCCCTGACTACTTAGAGCAGAGCACTGCTTTTTATGCCCTAACCTTCCTAGTGCCAGCTTGCAACTGTAGAAACACTAACATTGTATTACAAACATACATGCTGAAATAAAAACAGGGGTAAAAGTAGGGGGGAGAGGGGATTACAATAATTTAAAATGATATTTTCTTATCCTCAAGTGTATATCCCTAGAAACCAGCGACGTCGTGCAACCAGTCCCATTAGGTCGAGATAGGTCAGGTTACGTCAGGTTACATCAGATTACCAAATTGGTTGCAATATGACCAGTCCCCTTAGGCCGTGCTAGGTCAGGTTAGGTTGGGTTACATCAGTTTACCAAACT
>NW_019401495.1:0-393 GCF_000591075.1 Eurytemora carolleeae
CTTTGCCAGCCAGGTTTACAGAAACTAAAGAAAACATATTTTAAAATATTTTTTAAAATGTGTTTTACACCTCCAAAGATAACGGAGTTATTAGGAATCTTGTTCCAAATTTTTTTTAAATATCACCGATTTCTTTAAAAAACCGTAGATCACAGAAAAAAACTCATTCTCTTTAATTTTAGATTTTAATAAAAATGTATTATCATTATTTTCAATTATTTTTAGTTATTTTTAATTTGATTTAATTAAGTTTGTGTTGAATTTACCTATGACAAGGGATAAAAACATGATATCTAGCAAATATCATTAGAACCAGTTTGAAAACCTGCAATACGATATAATTAGCATAATAAAAGTAATAATAATAATTAATGTTAATAATAATAAGGATTA
>NW_019401496.1:0-394 GCF_000591075.1 Eurytemora carolleeae
TGATTTTAATGTTATCTTATTGTACGACATGTTACAGTTCTGCATTGGTCTCTAGGAAAAAATAAGGTGAATGCAAATATAGTGTTACATATATATCCGGCCATGCAAAGCATTGTCTGCATGATCAAGTATGACTTAGAATCAATGTTCATCATTTGAAAACTGATTATTTTCAATTGTGGGTTTCTTTCCAAAAGTTAGTTGCGGATTTCTACTGCAGAAAACCGACAATATCCTCCAAAATATTGATGAGCTAAAGGTTTCAAGGGTACCATTGTATTTTTGAATCTGCCATTACTATTTTTGCAATGAGGGTAGATTGAAAATACGCGCACAGTCCACTTTTAATATTATAAAACCCTACTGTGTACTGCAGTTATATAACTGCAGCTTG
>NW_019401497.1:0-395 GCF_000591075.1 Eurytemora carolleeae
AACTGGTCCAGGGATATAAAGAATATTGAGAGGAACTGGTACAGGGATATAAAGAATATTGAGTAGAACTGGTCCAGGGATGTAAAGAATATTCAGAGGAACTGGTCCAGGGACATAAAGAATATTGAGTGGAACGAACTGGTCCAGGGATATAAAGAATATTGAGAGGAACTGGTCCAGGGATACAAAGAATATTGAGAGGAACTGGTCCAGGGATATAAAGAATAATGAGTGGAACTGGTCCAGGGATATAAAGAATATTGAGAGGAACTGGTCCAGGGATATAAAGAATATTGAGTAGAACTGGTCCAGGGACATATAGAATATTGAGTGGAACTGGTCCAGGGATATAAAGAATATTGAGAGGAACTGGTCCAGGGATATAAAGAATATTG
>NW_019401498.1:0-393 GCF_000591075.1 Eurytemora carolleeae
TGAATTTTTCTTTTTTTAACTAATCTTCCCTTCATGTGGTCATTCTGATGTTTAATGAATTCATGCAAACAGGCCAAACTTGTGAGATATCCTTATCATTTTGTACACAAAGTTTCGGACAAAATGTTTTCAACGCTTTGTTTACAAATTAAAGTGTGCTGCAGTTTCTGGGAGAAATGTAAACAAAGTTAGTGCTGCTCAGACTGAGTTTTGTTCATATCCCTCTCAGAAACTGCAGTACATATTATTTGTATACAAACGTGAGAACCCTGCTCATTGTAAATACCGCAGTTTACCAGCGCTTAGCCGTAAACTACAATTTTAGTTATTTTGCCCTATAAAAGTATAAAAGTATAAAAGTATAAAAGTATAAAAGTATAAAAGATAAAAGTA
>NW_019401499.1:0-393 GCF_000591075.1 Eurytemora carolleeae
GTGGTGGAATTAGGAGAAAAGGTAGAGAGATAACATGGTGGAACTAGAAGTAAAGGTATAGAGATAACGTGGTGGAACTAGGAGAAAAGGTAGAGAGATAACATGGTGGAACTAGGAGTAAAGGTAGAGAGTTAACATGATGGTACTAGAAGTAAAGGTAGAGAGTTAACATGATGGAACTAGAAGTAAAGGTAGAGAGATAACATGGTGTAACTAGGAGAAAAGGGTATATATTCTTGTTTTTGATGCTTTCTTATATTTTATTCCCTCTCAGTTATCGTTAAACGTGGATTTTATTCTCTATTATTTTCTATTTTCTTCTTTTCTAGTTCCAGAATTATCTCGGAGAAGGATCCTCTGTCATAAACAGAGGAGAGTGACCATGCCAAAACT
>NW_019401500.1:0-392 GCF_000591075.1 Eurytemora carolleeae
CCATCTATTGTACAATTGACAACCTATTTGGATTAAATATTGTTTCTTAAATCAGAAAAAGACTTTTATTTGTATTTTTAAACTTTTATTTTAATATTTTATTTTACAACTCGCTATAGGGCCCGGCGTTGCCCGTGGAATCGTAATATTTAAGTTTTATATAAGATAATTATAAAAACATAAGAACTAGAAAATTAGAGTTTGTCGCACGCGGGTAAATGGTATTTTTAAACTTTTATTTTATTATTTTATTTTACAACTCGCTATAGGGCCCGGCGTTGCCCGTGGAATCTCAAAAATTAAGTTTTATATAAGATAATTATAATTATGAAAATATAATAGTTTTCCGTTCTTATCTTGTGTGCTTCTTGCTTGTATAAAATATAAATATA
>NW_019401501.1:0-392 GCF_000591075.1 Eurytemora carolleeae
ATTATCTTAATCTTCTGGTTAAAAATAAATTTTAAATGATTTAAAATTAATTATGACATTTCTAATAAATTGAACATTCTATAAATTTATATAGGGTCATTAAGGGTCATTAAGGGTCATTAAGGGTCATTAAGGGTCATTAAGACTGAAAACCTGTCCTTTGTGACATCTACGTTGTTCACATTGATATTTTTTGTCCTTCAAAAATGAGTAACTGTTTCACCATTTTTTCTCCGTTATTTTTTTAATGCAGCCGCTGCATGGTTCTATTATTTATAATCAGAAAAACATAAACATAAAGATGAGTGAATCCAACCTTTCTTGTTGAAAACATCTTTTTGAATCGTATCATCATTATTTAATTAAGGACTAATTAATTTCTCATCTTGGAA
>NW_019401502.1:0-392 GCF_000591075.1 Eurytemora carolleeae
GGGGGGAGGGGGGTCATGGTACTAAAATTCCTGGTGAGCTGGAATATATTTGAAATTAACCAAATTGCAAATGTGTTGTACACTGTAATAATGCACATAGGTTTTACTTCAGCTGAATACCTAGACAAACTTTGACATTATTTACAGTGTTTGGACATTTTTCAAAATAACATTTCCTACATTTAGACAAAGATAACAAAATCATAAATACGTCATTTCATAAATAGGGAAAATTGTAAGCTAAGTTCAAGTGATATGTCCTTTCAATGAAATATGCGTTCACGAAATATCTATGAAGTTGTGGAGCCCCTGATCTGTATACTGCAGTACTGTGTGTACTGCAGCCTGGTTCTAGAACAATCCACCTTACTATATAAACTCATTGTATATTC
>NW_019401503.1:0-391 GCF_000591075.1 Eurytemora carolleeae
CCTGAGAAATGAGCTTGAATTAAATGAGAACCAAGGGAAGCAAATCTAAAAACGCATCTCAGGGTCACCTTGGGACTACAACCGTCCGTTCCAAAATCATAAACATCACGTGGAAGAACTCTAAGGTCACGAGGGTCAAGGTCTTGACCTCGAAGAGATCCCTGACCTCCCTTGTCCTTGTCTTCCTTGTCCTCAGTTGAGTCGGGCCTGGAAGCCTGTATGGAAAAGGGGCTGTTTTTAGATCATTTTTCAAAATGTACCAAAAGAAATGAAAAAGTAAAAACGAAGAATTAGTTAGAAGAAAAAATGATAAGGAAAGTTTAGCACCTGTAAAATGTTGCATGATATTTACAGTGGGCAACTGAAAGGCTTTGCATAGAAGCCCTTGGGG
>NW_019401504.1:0-391 GCF_000591075.1 Eurytemora carolleeae
AACTTATTGTTTTATTTTAATTATAATAAAGGGATTGTTGACATATTTTCCAGGGACCCTGTATTTATAGATTTCCAACAGTGCCTTATTTTTCAAATTTAAACTGGATTATTTTCATTTGCAGTTTCTCAGTGACTTGTGCATTTACGCTTCATAAACAATGAAGAAAATTGGCAGAATTAAACACTTTTTAGATAGAAATCAATATCTTCCTCATTCTTATTCAATATTCTCAGATAAAGGATTTAAGAGTACAGTTCTGAATCGGAAATGCCACACATTTTTTTTAACGGAGGGAGTCGCTTAATCAGTTTCTCTCTCGAACCTGAATAGATCTCTAATCGCGTAGATGAGAAGGAAAATGGATTCAATAACGAATAAAACCATCCAG
>NW_019401505.1:0-391 GCF_000591075.1 Eurytemora carolleeae
TGACGACATCTGGTAACTCAATTCAGTATTTAGGACATCATTCATTTAGCTTTAAACGGAGTGTTCACAAAAAATAGGAGGGATCATGTTTACATGATTAGATAAAATATAGTTAGAGTATAAGTAAAAAAAAGTTTATTATAATTTGGGTTTTATGATAAAAATACAATAATAGGCAACTTCACAAATGTCTTTGCCGAATGAAAGAATATAACAGACTATTGTATGCTAACCGCTGGGCATTGCATGAAAAATTATAGACTTAATCTAACCGCCAGCGTATTAAGTTTTTGCAGAACAGACCTCTTTTAGCCTATAATTGACATATGGCCAGGAAAATCATAACCATTGGAAAATTAAGCTTTTCCTCAAAAAAATAAAAAAATAAAAT
>NW_019401506.1:0-390 GCF_000591075.1 Eurytemora carolleeae
TTACAAAATTATAGTTTAAAGTTTGGAACACTTTACATTATCTTTATGTTTCGGACCAGAGCAGGGCCAGGTAATATTTCAAATATTTTAAACTTTTTGTCATGATGAACTTTCTTTAGTGCCTTCAAGGAGAGATTGTCAAAATATTTAAAGAGGTTGTTAAAATAATTGTGATAGATATTGAGGAATATCAAACAAATCTAAGTATCTGAGTTAAAATGAAGAGAAAATCACCCCAAAAATGTACTATCCTTTTTTATCTAAATTCATTGAAATCTGAGGAATACAGGTGACTTAATTTTTCTCAAAAATAAAAACCTCAAACAACTCTTTGGGATATATTTTTTTTAACAAAACAATTGACTCAAATAACCCTTCAACTTAAACAGG
>NW_019401507.1:0-391 GCF_000591075.1 Eurytemora carolleeae
ATGTTTACATGTTTACATGTTTACATGTTTACATGTTGCCCTGGAATTTTCAAAACATGGTCTGCCATGTATGTGCCGAAGAAATTTGTAAGAATTTCGTTCAGATTTCATTTAATCAAAACAAAAATTGCGTTAATCTATGACACTTAAACCTGAGAAAATTGCACTGATCTAGATATATATAAAAAGTTTAACTTACTGTCTAGTGTAGATAGTTAGATAAATAAGATATTATTGACGCGTACCTGTTATAGCACCATCTAAAATAAATACTTTTACATATAAATATGAATTTAAAAAGATGACGAACTTTTACAATATTATATATAAGGAAAACTGTGCTTTTAAAATCAATTTTAACCCTATTCCCGCTGGGGGGGGGGTCAATTTG
>NW_019401508.1:0-397 GCF_000591075.1 Eurytemora carolleeae
ATACCGAGAGATTCTTTTAATTCCTCTCTATATATTCTATTCTCTATGGTCATGTTGTGTTTTCCTAAGACAAAATTTGTACTACATTCAAACAAATAAATTAAATTTAAAATATTTTCATTAAGCCTATACTCATAGAGAATAGAATATTCTATTCTCTATGCCTATATACTGCATACGAAACTGACAGCTAACAAAGACGACTTGCAGGTCGCTTTTGAAATTATTTGCAGTATTCATTTGTCAACCTACTTTTACATGAATGGTTCTTGAAACAATAATCCCAAATTCTTCTATTCCTGGTATTTCCAAAATGTGGTCTGTCTTTTTTGTGCAAATTATTTCAACGATCAAATACGAGGCCTTGAATCTTTCTAGAGAAGCCCTGTATAAGTCT
>NW_019401509.1:0-390 GCF_000591075.1 Eurytemora carolleeae
ATAGTAAAGCAGGGGAAGCAATTGGAAAGTATAGGGAGCAGTTAATATCTAGGGAGTCAATTGGAAAGCAGGGGGAGCAATTGAAAAGTATAGGGAGTAATGTAGGGAGTCAATTGGAAAGCTGGGAGAGCAATTGAAAAGTATAGGGAGTAATGTAGGGAGTCAATTGGAAAGCTGGGAGAGCAATTGAAAAGTGAGGGGCAATAGGAGGGGGAGGGGGAGCAATTAGAAAGTAGAGGGGAGTAATTGGAGATGAGCATATGAGGGACAAGAAAATAATAAGGAAATGGTATTTTGTGGAGAGAAGGAGAGAGGGACAGAGGAATGGAGGAGAGCAGAGTTGAGTGAAGGGGAGGGAACAGGAGGGAAGGGGAGGGATGATCGGGAAGG
>NW_019401510.1:0-390 GCF_000591075.1 Eurytemora carolleeae
ATATCTGAAAAACAATAAATTTAAAACTTTTAAAAAAATAATATCAATTTTAATTCAAAGTCTAGAAATTTATAAACAAAAGTGTCTCAAGACCGATAAAACAAAAAAGTGGAAGAAAAAACTGTTTCAAATAGTAACCAAAAAAGTTGAGTCTGAAATTTATGAATGAAATTAAATCTATTTAAAGTTAAATTCTAGTTAAAGCTTAAGTACTTTAAAAGAAATTAAATTCAGCAAATCTACCACCTCAAAACCTCAGCAATGAAAATTAGAAAAACTATAACTATAAACTATAAAGCATATTAAGTAGTTGAATCAGCTCAAGTCAGCTCAACTCCGTCCGTCTTATCCATTTATTAATTTTCATATATGAAGATTAGAAAAAACTTA
>NW_019401511.1:0-393 GCF_000591075.1 Eurytemora carolleeae
AAGAGAAGTTGAGCGGAGTGGAAAAGGGAAGGGGGGCGGAGTGGATTGGAGTTGAGAGGGGGAAATGTAAAAAGATTTTATATTTCCCATGAACTATATTGTATATATGATTCCAGAGGCAAGAAAGAACTGTTGGTTCACCTTTCAACCCTGTCTACTCAGTTCTTTAATAAAATCAACGCTTAGACAACCTACAGGGTGACCCACAAACAATGAGACAATTGTAGAGAGTTTGTTCAGACTTATATCTGCAGCTGCAGCTGTAAACTCCACGCACCTCTAACCCTTTAGTAAAAGTAAATTCCACTTAAAGTCTGACCGCGTCAACCTTGTTGCACCGGCTAGTCCTATTGAGTGCCTGCTTTATTTAACCAATGTCCGGGCGATACAGTA
>NW_019401512.1:0-390 GCF_000591075.1 Eurytemora carolleeae
AGCAATAAAGGATAGATTATATCAAATGTTTAGAGAAATGTTTTTTTCATTGAAGAATGAAAATTCTTGTTAAAGTGAATTTAAGGAAATCTTACTGGAAAGTCCCAAAAGTCTTATCTTAGTACAACCCCCTAGAAAAAGGCCTCAGAGTAAAGATATTGGAATGCAATGCATGTTCAAGATCATTTGTAAGGCCATAAAAAGGTTGAAAAAATTTAAAAAATACTTTTTTGTTTTTGAGAAATATTAAGATATGAAACCATTTTTTAAGAACTTTTTAAATATGTACTTTTTAGATCGCCTTAATCACAAAAAAGTAAAAGGCTATTTTAGTTTTTTTAGCAAGGACTGGCCTTTTTTTGCTGTTGAAAAGTTTTAAAGTGATAGTAT
>NW_019401513.1:0-389 GCF_000591075.1 Eurytemora carolleeae
ATTATAATATAAAGAAAGAAAATCTAAAATGTTATCAATTCCATAAAATCCCCCTTAGAAATACGATCACTCTATATATATATATATATACAAGTGTAAAGTGTTAATTACTTAAACATATCGTAATGTACACAACTGACCACTCTATTTATTAATTAATAGGGAGGTTGATGGCCCGGTCTTGATATTTGGTGTATAAATTTTAAGAGACTTGTTCCTGTCTTTATTCTTTATTTAGTTGACTAATAAAACGTGAGGTGTAAATCGTTTAGTTATCTAATTCTTTGAAACTATTTTCTTTATTCTCTATTTTGTATTTGTGTCAAAATGTTTGTTTTGTTTTCAGCTTATCCTCATTTTATTGTTCTTTAAATCCTCAGGGGAGGAGG
>NW_019401514.1:0-389 GCF_000591075.1 Eurytemora carolleeae
ATCGTATTAAATGGTTTACCCCTTGAAATCGTATTAAATGGTTTACCCGTTGAAATCCATATTTGTAAAACTTTAGAACCAACTTTCTAAATTAGAGGATTAAACAAGTTTTTAAAATAGGATTTAACAGGATTAAAGTTTTTAAAATGGGATTTAACAGGATTAAAACTATTGTTTCTAGATTAAAATTTTAGTCCAAATATGAGAGCAATAAAGGGAAAAAAGTTTTTTTTTACCTCCCCATTTCATTTATCTCACGTTGTTCTTATTTGTCTAAAAACATGGTAAGGGGGGGGGGGATAAAAATTGAAAAATTGAAAAGTACGTTTTTAAAAGAATAGAGAAGTCCACATTTCATTTGTCTCACATTGTTCTTATTTGAAGTATAT
>NW_019401515.1:0-391 GCF_000591075.1 Eurytemora carolleeae
GGGCAATGGGGGCAAATGTGTTAGTGGAATTTGAAAAAAAAATTTAACTGTAAACTCTAGTTCTCCTACTTTCTGTCTGTAAACTCTAGTTCTCCTACTTTTAATCTATAATTTTAAAGGCATATTAATAGTATAAATAATAAGACGAGAAAACAATTTTAGCGTCTATTTCAGGTCATTTACTTAATTCTACTTTCGTCGTTTCTTTCATTCCTTGATATTTCTATTTCATATCATAAATTTCCTCCCCTCCAGGAACTCAGGGTAGGGCCCGTGGAGTTTCATCAACTTTTAAAACTGATGTCGACTTTGAAGTGTAGGGGCGGATCCAGCTTTTTAAAAAGGAGGGGGTTAAAGTTTGAATAATATTGGGTGTAGTACCGAGCGAAAC
>NW_019401516.1:0-390 GCF_000591075.1 Eurytemora carolleeae
TACTTTTTATATTAAATACATTTTATAATAAATACATTTTATAATAAATACATTTTATTAAAACACATTTTATAATAAACACATTTTATAATGAATACACTTTATAATAAATACTTTTTATAATAAATACATTTTATAATATATACTTTTTTTTAATAAATACATTCTATAACAAATACATTTTATAATAAACACATTTTATAATAAATACATTTTATAAACACTTTTCCATATTATCAGTATCAAAAGTCAGGGGCGTACCGGAGTTTCAAAAGCATGAAAGATTTAACAAGAACTAGTGTAGCAGGAAAATGATGTTTTGATCTTTCCTGCGACTGTAAATAGCATTTTGTTTGTCAGTTATTTTTACCCTTCGTTCGCACTCAACCC
>NW_019401517.1:0-389 GCF_000591075.1 Eurytemora carolleeae
TTTCAAGATTAAATTAAATTTAACCCCAGACTAATGTGTTATGTACGTATACACAGGCAATTTATTATTGGATCATTTTCAAGAGAATCATGATTTATTTCTAAAAAATTATGAGAAACTGTGAGGATTGCACAGATTGAACTCGTTCATTAGGGTAGTTTAATATTTCAGGCATGGATTAAAGTTACTTAGTTTCATTTAAGTCAGGAGCGGGATTTAAGCTGAGACTTAGCATTGAACGCACCTCTGACTCTTTAGTGAAAGTAAATTCAGCCTAAAGTCTGACCGCGTCAACCTTGTTGTACTGGCTTGTCCTATTGAGTGTCTGTCTTATTTATCCAATGTCCGGGCGATACAGTACAAACTGGGACCGGAAAGTTTGACCCAGC
>NW_019401518.1:0-388 GCF_000591075.1 Eurytemora carolleeae
CTTGTCCAACATATATTATTATTATTATTATTACATATTATAATTATTCTTATAATCGTTTTCATCAAAACATATATATATAAATGTGTTGATATAATAAAACTTTTCTCTCAAATTTAATTTTTTAATCATATTTCTCTCCGTGAATAATCGTCGTCGGAGTAAATTAATTTCTCATCTAAAGAGAGATTTTTCTTTTTATTATTTACAGTCTATTGTTGGTCTTTATAAGAAACTTCATTAAAAATATTAAATATTAAAATGGAAACTTTGTTTTATGACAAACAAGCTAACATACATACTTCACAGAGAGAGGGGAGGTAGGGGGGGGGGGGGACAATGCCAAAATTTATGGTGTTAAAAAATTGAAGAAATTGAATCTTTGCCA
>NW_019401519.1:0-388 GCF_000591075.1 Eurytemora carolleeae
TGAAATCAAGATGAGGGGTGAAATGAAATCAAGCTGAATGCAAAAGATTTTGAATTTAAATTATTGTCATGGGTAGCTATCCTGTCATCCAAGGTTTGGGGAAAATATTTGTTGGTTCCTGTTCTATCTTTTATTTTGGCAAAATTACCGCAAATGGATTTAAGATTTAAGTTACTACATTCACAGAGTTACTCACAAAAGATGAGGCTTCAGAGACGAGTGCATGGAATTTACCCAATATTTAAGGTGCACAAATCTAAATTAAAACTTCGGGAAATCATATTGATTTCAGGTCATCATTATAGTCTCGTACTTTGTGGGTAACCCTGTACTTAAATATGTGAGTATACACAGTGCACTACAGGTGTCTCTGTAGTTCATTTCTTTT
>NW_019401520.1:0-460 GCF_000591075.1 Eurytemora carolleeae
GATTTGATTTGATTTGATTTGATTTGATTTGATTTGATTTGATTTGATTTGATTTGATTTGATTTGATTTGATTTGATTTGATTTGATTTGAGTTAATGGGGGTGATTTTATTTTCAAAAATATACACCTAAATATTTCTATTACAGAGTAGTGTGGAGAAGAGCGGGGAAGAGATAAAAAGAATTATTAGAGATGAATTACGAAGATGGCATCCCGATAAATTCAAACAGGAAAGATTCAACTTGTATCCTATCATTCAAATGTATGTAACGTATATATGTCACACCTGTGCGTCTTCACTTGTGCACCCTTAGTGTGCGTCCTCGTCATAAGTAACTGTTATTAGTGAATTCTCATTACTGCGTTCTCTCATACAACAGACAATGTCGCCAGCTATCTTGGAGAGACATGTCATTCATTGTCAAATCACCTGATTATTCTAAGTAAAACGATAAAAAA
>NW_019401521.1:0-388 GCF_000591075.1 Eurytemora carolleeae
TATACATTTATTCTAATCAAAACAGTATCAAAGGATTTAGGGGAATTTTCTAGAATTTATAAAACGGGGGTTCGATATAAAATGTAATTACAGTTAAATAAAAAAACTGTTTTTGTAATTCAATGTTTAAACATTTTAGAAAAAAAATGTATTTCAATATTTTAAAGAAATTAAAACTCTTGTAACAAGTTCTAATTTTCTCATCTTTCTAACCTGATGGTTTACACATTTGATATATCCGATTTAGATTCGATGATTGAACCAACCTCAAAGATTGAAATATTAAAATTTGCAAAAAAATAGGGATTAGACAATTAGAGTTTGTGGCAAGTGACGTTGTTAATAAATGTTATGTGTTAGCTCAAAAGAACTCCATGCTCAAAATTAT
>NW_019401522.1:0-388 GCF_000591075.1 Eurytemora carolleeae
GGTGCCGTGCTGCTGGAGGGGCCAGTAGGGCGGGGCATGCTCCCCCCCAAGCATAACGTACCGCTGCACTGTTACCTGCCTGTCACACAGGGGTAATTTTTCGAAGATATTTTTAAAAATTATTTTGAATAATTTTAAACTTCTTCGAAAAAGATACATGGAAGTTTTAAAAACTATTTTTTTAAAAATTTATCCCTGTTTTGTGTCGCGTCACTTGCCGGCTCAACGGACGACGCACAGTTCACCACGTTTCTTTGTTAGGGTGTGTGCATTTTGTTCAAGGGTTAGACCATCTCAGACACATTCACTATACTTACAGTACACTTTCATAACCTGCTCCTTTGTTAGTAAAAAATATATGATCATAAAACCGTTAAATGGAATTTGT
>NW_019401523.1:0-388 GCF_000591075.1 Eurytemora carolleeae
AAATCGTCATTAACGACCAAGAGCGGGTAAACGGCGGGACTAACTATAAGTACCCTGGGCAACGCTGGGTTCTCAACCTAGTCTATTTATAAAGTAGTAATCTCAGTTTGTTTATTTGTTTGTATGTCCGATAAGAACTTCAAATTTTTGTTGAGTAATTCGGTTCTTAGCTTGGTTTTAAAATTTAGTTCCCATTTTTGATTAACGTTTATTTCTATGTGCATCCAAAGGCGAGCACCTTAAATGTAGAAAATTACAATCAAATAAATCACAATAATAATAAGAATAATCTAGTTCCCAAGCTAGTCTTCTTTATAAAAGTAGTAATCTTTGCTTGTCTGTCTGTTTGCTTGTATGTGTGTTTGTTTTTAATAATTTCCAAAAAGTA
>NW_019401524.1:0-389 GCF_000591075.1 Eurytemora carolleeae
ATGTTAAACCCGAGGGCGCAGCCCAAAGGTTTATCATTGAATCCCCCGGGGGGGTTTAAATTTCCATTGATTCTAATTTGTCTGAGAGTAAATGATACACTCCTGACGTGGATTTAACAATTCTGTCAATATTTTAGAAAACTGTGACTTTCGATCACAATTTGACCCCTTTTACATAATTTTATAGCCTTTTCCCTTAAATATTTTTTTGTTGGCATATACATTTTGAATGAAAAAGTATAAAATAAACAAATCCGTAAGTTTAAAGACTGTTGAGTTGACAAAAGGACGGTCAGATGTTTTCTGTCTTTATAAGATTTATGACAGAAGAATTTGTTGAATCTTAAATTGTTTCTAAGAGTCCTAAAGTTCTAGAGAAATAAAATTCC
>NW_019401525.1:0-388 GCF_000591075.1 Eurytemora carolleeae
AAAGTAAGGAGTGTAAAACATTGCAAAAACTATACTTTGAATTTTAGCTTGAAAATCAAGCAGCCCTACCAATCCATATATGGTAGCTCATCCATTCTTATTATTCATGGATAGAGGGTTCGGTGGAGGAATAGGTGAATAGATGAGAGGATGAATAGACGAATAGATGAATAAATAGCACTTACCGAAGTTTGTTTTCGATAGTCTGTTTTACCATCTGAATATGCCTATTTTATATTGTTGAGAAAATAAATTTAAAAAAAACCTTGTGCAAAAATATATTTCACAAATTCAAAGATTTTGTAATTTACTTTTACCCGAATTAAAAATGACTGCTATAAGAGCGTAATTTGTAGGTGCATGTAAATGTAAAAATTGCTATCCCGAT
>NW_019401526.1:0-387 GCF_000591075.1 Eurytemora carolleeae
GTCCCCCTCTATTCTTGAGAATTTACGAAAATCTTATAGAAAATAAACATAAGGGGCTTTAACCTGTAAATCTTGTTTAAAATATCTGTCATGGCTAGATGCTCCAGGCTGTAGTTGAAAACTATAGAAAGCATCAGATAGATTAATTTAGGGTAAGGGATTATACTACACTTTGGATGTTTTGTAGGCAAAATTGTTCTTGGGAACCCTTGATAAAGTAAAATTTCCTTAACTTCCCTGTAAAATATATGCAGAAAAATATTGCGTGTAGTGAAGCGTAGTGAAGGATATGATCACGAAAAAAAGGGTTTTCAGGCCAATTCCCGTTATTTCACTCAATTAAGTTATGCACACTCTCTTTCGACTAGAGAGTGGATTGGTGTCAAC
>NW_019401527.1:0-387 GCF_000591075.1 Eurytemora carolleeae
TGTACGAGCGATATAGTACAAACTAGAACCAGAGAGGTTGACCCTGCTCGGAAATTTAATTATACTACGGCTGCCCGTGAGACCAAATGATTGATCTAATACCTCTTTGACATCCGGTGATGATCATACCCTGCAAGGATAGCTTGAATTAAGGAATCAAACATTTATCCTCAAATTTAAAAGTACCCAGATTGGATATTGAGATCAAGCTTTCAAGATACTTTACAAAGTCCACATTAAAGTTCTGTGGATAAGAGAAGAGAGAGGGTATCTTTGAGAGGATATATGCTGCGGGTGAAAGCGGGTAAAAGTTTGTTAAATATTCTAATTAAGTTGAAAAGTTGTATAATTCTCCTCTTATATAAAATTATACATAGTATATATCTA
>NW_019401528.1:0-387 GCF_000591075.1 Eurytemora carolleeae
CCAAAAATTACTGTTTTTGAAAAACCAAGAAGTTTCAAAGTAATATTGTTAAAAATGAGAGTAATGGCGCAATAAAAAAGTGTGGGGCGTCCAACGCCCCCCCCCCCCTCTATCGCCAATTTATGGTTAATGCCATAATTAAAAAATTGAACCCCAGGATCAACTTTTCGAGGGTTCAACGTCTACGAGGTTTTCAGTCATAATTAAGAGAAGAAGACAAATTAAAAATAAAACTGACCGATGATTCACTTCCTCGGTATCTTTTCAACCTGACATATTTCAAACTTTGACTGTTTGAGATATGAACATCCTACGGCATCAGGTTTGAGATATGAACATCCTACGGCATCAGGTTTGAGATATGAACATCCTATGGCATCAGGTTTG
>NW_019401529.1:0-386 GCF_000591075.1 Eurytemora carolleeae
GGTCTCAAGCAAAAAACAAATGTGCATTTTGATAATTTCTTCTTAATAACTTTAGGTGTTAGCAAGATTTAAGTAAGTTAGTGAGGTCAAATCAAAAGCCAGGGCTCTCTGCAACACTTTATAGTTGACTATTTCTTGACAATTATACAACTTGTTATGATGGATCCAGACCATGCTCTAAGTAAGTTGACTAATTCTTGACAATTATACAACTTGTTATACATGGATCCAGACCATGCTCCAAGTTAGTTGAATAATTCTTGACAATTATACAACTTGTTAAACATGGATCCAGGCTGCTCTGAGTAAGTTGACTAATTCTTAACAATTATACAACTTGTTAAACATGGATCCAGACTGCTCTAAGTAAGTTGACTAATTCTTGA
>NW_019401530.1:0-386 GCF_000591075.1 Eurytemora carolleeae
TTAGTCAAATACTTTTACATTAACAATACTTCTTATTCGGGATTTACAATACTTCCTATTCGGGATTTGTAACTAATTCTCTTTAATAACTAACAAAGCATAAAGATGATTGTTTGGTGTAATTTAAAATAAGGATATATTGTATATTATACATATTTACATATTTTACATTAACAATACTTCTTATTCGGGATTTGCAATACTTCTATAATAACTAAGTAAGCATAAAAATATATGTTTTTTTGTTGTTGTAAAAATGCCTGTTTGATGTAGTTTAAAATAAAGATATAACATCATATTGTATATTATGCATATTTTCATATTGAATGTATAAACGTACTGTATTGGTTTACACTTAAACATTACAAGTGTATAGATTTACAATA
>NW_019401531.1:0-386 GCF_000591075.1 Eurytemora carolleeae
GAGTTTAGTTTTATATTAAATCTCTTGACCGTTTATTTAGAGATTTAGAGATCACACAATACATGTTAAATCTGTTTAATTCGCAGAACATGTACAAGACGGTTCCATCTGATGGTAAAGTAAAATATGAATCCGCACACTATCTATCTATCTAGCTACCATCGTGTTTCTTCTAGTTTCACATTGTAAGATGAAGAGGGGGGGGGCTGCGGGGTCAAACTTTCAAGAAACTCATTAAACCTTCTCAAATCTTAAATAAAGGCAGAGTGTTCATTCCTGCACATCATTCATATTAAACATTGTGTAAAGAAAATAGTTTGTTGAATTTTGATTTTATCATTTCTTCTCTTACAGATCAATAAAACAGAGCAATATGAACATTTGAA
>NW_019401532.1:0-386 GCF_000591075.1 Eurytemora carolleeae
TATCGTCTATTGTCCCAGCTAGATTGTAAGAAGTTTTGTTCAAACATAAAGAATATCTTTTCAAATCTTAGTTCTAATTGAAATGGTGAAATGGGATACCAACCTGTCTTCATACTTGGATAAAGGTTGAGTTATGGCATTTTAAGATTGAGTTCGGATTGTTTTAAAGTTGTAACAAATGATGTCTCAACCTTTTCCCGGTCAATTATGTCTCTTTCTACGCTTGATAGAATATAACAATAGAATTTAGTGCATTTTTTGACAGTTACAAATAGTCGTCTCACGACAGTTGTAATTAAGTGAAGTTATTATTTGATCTCTATACTAATCTCTGTTCGTGTGTCCGCAAAGCAAAGCTGGGTTCCCAAGCTATAGTAAACCATAAT
>NW_019401533.1:0-385 GCF_000591075.1 Eurytemora carolleeae
TGTCATTAAATCGTTTATAAATAACTATTGAATATTTGTTTAAAAATTGTAGAAAACATGAAAACAATGTGATTTTGTCTTTTTGAGATAAACTGCAGCATTTTAAGTTTTTAGTTTTACCCGTCTAAATCTTTAAACAATAACATTAAAAAATTGTTAATAACTTTTAATATGAGATTTTCTTATTTCTATGCTTTTAAAATAAAAATAAATCCAGATAGTTTTATTTTAAAATATCTTTGTCGTTTTCAAGATACACTGTTGTTTTGGCACGACACTTAAACGTACATGTGGGCATGTAATAAAGGTTTAAAACGAAAAAGTATTAAAAGATCTCTCCCTGGTTAGTCCAGGGTGGGCATGTAATAAAGGTTTAAAACGAAAA
>NW_019401534.1:0-386 GCF_000591075.1 Eurytemora carolleeae
AAATAATAAAAGTGTTTGAAATAAGAATGTTATTCAAGTTTTGAGCAAAAGGCATGCCCATAGAAACTTAATATTTTTGCAAGAACTTTTAGCTAATAAATTGAAAACCTACAAATTTGGAAATTGTCAAATGTTTGCAGTCAACATCCTCGAATTCTCTTTGAATCTCAGAATATACAGGGTGTCCCACATCAAATTAGACCGCGTCATTGGGTCTAAATTACGATTTGGGGGACAAATCAGAAAATTTAAGAAGAATGAATCATTTTAAAAATTTAATAAGGCTTATAGTATTTTTGCAAGAACTTTTAGCTAATAAATTGAAAACCTACAAATTTGAAAATTGTCAAATGTTTGCAGTCAACATCCTCGAATTCTCTTTGAAT
>NW_019401535.1:0-392 GCF_000591075.1 Eurytemora carolleeae
GATTATTTAAGCATCTTTGCAATTTTCCAGATTCTGTTGAGAAAACTCCAGCAATACAATTTAAATTCAAACATTCTTCATACAAATACATGTTTCTTTTGTTTTACTTTCAATGCAAATATTCAAAAATACATTTCTTTTCTCCGTTCACAATGAACAAAGTATATATTTGAAATTGTATTTATGTAAGTTAAATGTTTTAATTTTAATCCTTTTAAAGGCAGTGTACGCTTTATTTCAAGTGACCCACCATGCAAAGGTGACAATACCTAATTCCAAACGGTACCTTTGAAACCTTTATCCATAGAGAATAGAATATATATTAGAGTGAAATTTACTAGAAAAAAAAGTTTAAAACGGCCATTTTGTTGTACTGTTTCCATACTGCAGGT
>NW_019401536.1:0-384 GCF_000591075.1 Eurytemora carolleeae
CTAACATAAAAAAGATGAAAAGCCTGTATTTTAATAATTATGTTGATAATACATGGTCCGTTATCTAAGAAGAGATGGAGGGGAAAGGGGGGGGATTACATACAATATATAACATTTTCTTAACATTATTTTTATTATTAGCATAAAACGCCAATTGGCAATTAGAGTTCAAAATAAAATGTTATTAACTGTCAAAAATTAATCTAAATAACCTCCAATAATTATTGTTTTCGATTAACATAATTGTTTTGTGGCGGAGTAAGAAGAATAACTTGAAAATCTGATAAGGCCTGGTTTAACATTCATGTTTACGCGAGAACAGACTAACCATGACGTACTTTACAAACTAAATTTATCCTAAAATATTTGAAAATATTTTTACAA
>NW_019401537.1:0-385 GCF_000591075.1 Eurytemora carolleeae
AACACTCACCCATATCTACTGTTCTAGGGATGAATAGGAATACTCATCCATATCTACTGTTCTAGGGATGAATAGGAACACTCATCCATATCTACTGTTCCAGGGATGAATAGGAACACTCATCCATATCTACTGTTCTAGCTGGGGATGAATAGGAACAATCATCTATATCTACTCTTCTAGGGATGAATAGGAACACTCATCCATATCTACTGCTCTAGGGATGAATAGGAACACTCATCCATATCTACTGTTCTAGGGATGAATATGAAAACTCGTCCATATCTACTGTTCTAGTGATGAATAGGAACACTCATCCATATCTACTGTTCTAGGGATGAATAGGAACACTCATCCATGTCTACTGTTCTAGGGATGAATAGGA
>NW_019401538.1:0-384 GCF_000591075.1 Eurytemora carolleeae
TATTACATATCTTCTTTTGTCATTATAATTTTTGTTCTGATTAGGTGCATATATGTATTTTGCATTTTTATTTTTATAAATTCATATTGATATCTTCATTTTATCTTTTTCATTCTTAAATTCATGCTTACATTTGTTTCTTTATACATTTAGCCAAGTCATTGTTGCATTTTGCAAAATAGAAAATGCGAAAATTTCACGAAAAAATAATAAGAAAATTTCGCGAAAAAAACGGAAATTATGTGAAAAAAAAAAAAATGTGGCGAAAAAATTCTAAAAAAACATGCGAAAGTTCATCAAAAACGACTAAATTTCGAAAATACACATATTCAAATTCTCTCCATCAAACATTTATTAAAGTGAAGGAAGAGAAATTATTTATAT
>NW_019401539.1:0-384 GCF_000591075.1 Eurytemora carolleeae
AAGGAAGGAAGTAACGTATTGTGTAGGGGAGAGTTGGGGGCATTATTGGGATTGTCGTCTAAATTTTAAGTGACCCAATCATCAAAGATGGACATGTCTCATTCACAACAGTACCCTAGAAACCTAAATCTGGTCCATAATGTGAAAGTTATTTCGGAGAAATCTCAAATAAAATAAATAATTTTCAATAATTAAGCAAAACTTTTCAAGGTTACCGTTGTGAATCGTACTTACCACTTCAGCATCGGAGGTTAACTTGAAAATACGTTTACAGTCCCTTTAAGAGGAAAAAAATGTTGGAAGAAAAACGTTCTGTTTCTAGACTTAATTTCTTTGTGTGGAAGTTTGTAAACTGAGAAAGCTGCAGAGAGTATGTTAAAGGGT
>NW_019401540.1:0-385 GCF_000591075.1 Eurytemora carolleeae
TTTTCTAAACTTAAACAAACTATAAGAGTAATTTTAAACTGACTCTCCATCCATATAAAGAGGTCAAGGTAGTCAAGGTAGTCAAGGTAGTCAAGAGTTAATTAATGAACAGACAAGCAAAGTATATATATATAATAGATGGATTTAATGAACAGACAAGCAAAGTATATATATAATAGATGGATTTAATGAACAGACAAGCAAAGTATATACATAATAGATGGATTTAATGAACAGACAAGCAAAGTATATATATATAATAGATGGATTTAATGAACAGACAAGCAAAGTATATATATATAATAGATGGATTTAATGAACAGACAAGCAAAGTATATATATAATAGATGGATTTAATGAACATATTCATGAACAAGTAATGGAA
>NW_019401541.1:0-384 GCF_000591075.1 Eurytemora carolleeae
ATGCCTAGGATAAAATTGTTTAACTTCGCCCCCCCCGCCCCCCCCCCCTCCTTAAAAATTCCCTACTCACCCCCCCCCCTTCCATGTTACTACTCTTAATTTCCCCTTATATATCGTCTCTAGTTATTACTTTCCCTTTCACCCCCCACTTTCCAATGGATTGAAGGAAAGTGTAAAACTACCAGTTTTGTCATTTTTAATGATTTTTTGATACAGTTAATATTGCGTTGGTATTGTGTGGTGTATAGTTAAACAAGTTATTAGTGGAGTTTATGGGACATTTTTAGCCCTAGAAGATCGTTTAAAACTCTAAATATTGGATCAAAATGCACTTTCATTTATACACTTTTTTAGGAGTAAGACAGGATCGAAAATAAATTATGA
>NW_019401542.1:0-384 GCF_000591075.1 Eurytemora carolleeae
GTTTAATACAATTTTACCCTTTAAAGAAAGGGCGTAGGCTGCCAACATATTCTTGCCTTAACTAACTGAGAGAAACTGAATAATTTTTTTAAGTTGCATATTTTATAAAAAAAGATTGAAAAATTCTTTTAAAAATGTAAAACTTAAATGTATATTTAATACTTCCTTTATGGAGAAAATAGCGTTTTGCTTCATGGGGAAGTTGTCACTTGGGAAATTGTCATTAAGGAAAATGCACATTTGGGAAGTTTTTCTATTGTGAAAGTTTGGTGTTGTCTGGGTTTATACTGATCTACCATGGGTTGTAATCTGGCAGCACATTCATCCATCCACGCTTCATTCATACCGAGGAGAGGGTTGACAAGAATGCAGCTGCCTAAGGGC
>NW_019401543.1:0-384 GCF_000591075.1 Eurytemora carolleeae
CTAGAGTTGAAATAGTCTTGTGAATGTCTGGTGAAGCGTCTGTTTGTATTCCAGCTCTGTTTTTTATTTCTTTTCTATATATTAAAGGTAGATTTTTTAAAAACTCGTCTTCGCTGTTGTTCTTAGTGATTCAATATACAAAGGTTGGTTATTTTTCCGCTTTTTGAACAATGTTTCAGAAAAACAAGTTGTGTGAGAAATAAGATTAATGTATTTTTATCTTATTTTAAAAAGTTTTCTTGTTGTATATTTTATGCTTTTAAATCAATATTTTTATAAAAAATAAACCTTGAAAGGCGAAAAGTTGATGTAATTTTAACTGATTTTTTAGAGTTAAGTTTTTAAACTCTAGTTGGATATTTTATGGTTTTTTTTTTTCAAAAC
>NW_019401544.1:0-386 GCF_000591075.1 Eurytemora carolleeae
AAAAAGGGTTATTAAAACATTTTAAAAAGTTGAAACCTAATTGGGCCCATTCAATTCATCTGTTTTGACGTTTATTGGATACAGAGAGGCAAACAGACAGAATAGTCAAATATATAAATACACGCTTCATTTTTTCAATTACTTATATCATTTAAAACAGTTTCCCTGGAAAGCCTGGTCACAAAATGTATTTTATGTTTTTGTAAACAGATTCACCAATAAAAGTGGGGTGCACCCCCCTTTTTAGGACCGGAATATTATATCACTAGGCTTTTAGGGCGCTTCGCGCCCATCTCCTATTTTAATTGTGAACATGTTCTTTTTGTTTACATTTTAAAACAAAGAAGACAAAAAATTTGCGGATTTTTAAAGAAATATTTGGCGGA
>NW_019401545.1:0-384 GCF_000591075.1 Eurytemora carolleeae
CAGAGATTTCTGGAAGAGATTCTGATCTTTTTAATTTTTGTTTTGGAATTATCTTGGACAGCACAATTTCCTGAGAATTTGCTGCTGCATGAGTTATTTTTGATTCTTTTCTATGCTGAGAATACTCCTTAGCAATTGTATACACAAGCTTGGATGCCTCTAAGAAAAGGAAGCAAGCTCCGCCTATTTTAAGTATTGGTATATCTATACATTGGTCGACCTATCCATCTAGCTCTACCTATCCATCTAGCTCTACCTATCCATGTAGCCCTATTCCTATGTTCAGGGAGGTGGACAAAATTCCACCCACTCTCTGCTATTTTTTGACAAAACTCAAAACGTGTTGGTAGCAGAATATATACTTCTTCTTTTCTTATCCTTTCC
>NW_019401546.1:0-383 GCF_000591075.1 Eurytemora carolleeae
ACATATACCTTGTGAAAATTAAGATTTTAATTTTTGTCTTATTTAGAAAAAATTTGTGTTAAATCTGTTACAATATTTTCATCGTCAACAAGAGTATAGCCTCCTCCATATCTGAAAAACAAAAAATTTAAAACTTTTTAAAAATAAGATCAATTTTAACTGAAAGTCTAGAAACCTATAAACAAGAAGTGTCTCAAGACTGAAAAAAAAGTACTTTAAAAGAAATTAGATTCAGCAAATCCATCGTCTCAAAACCTAAGCAATGAAAATTAGAAAAAAAGACAGATTAAGCATATTAAGTAGTTGAATCAGCTCAAGTCAGCTCAACTCCGTCCGTCTTATCCATTTATTAATTTTCATATATGAAGATTAGAAAAAACTTA
>NW_019401547.1:0-382 GCF_000591075.1 Eurytemora carolleeae
ACTTGTTTTCTTCTGTCAATTTGTTGTTCAGGTTGAAAAATGGATAAAATATGTTGACCACTCCCCTCCCCACTTAGAGATTAAAGAAAGAGAGCTTTTATGGTCAAACAAGGCAAATGTGTTTTAATGACATGATTTTGTCAAATAAAGATTAATATTCAATGGTTTCATTCTCAGAAAATGTTGACAAATAAATTTTTCATTCGAAAACAAAACAAACAAGAATGTTAAGAAACCACGTGAAATAATATTTCTTAGCAAAAATATTGGTATCTACAAAACTACCAGATCCAATTCAGTAAACTGGGTTTCATAGGATTGTATCTACAAAACTACCTGATCCCATTCAGTAAACTGGGTTTCATAGGATTGTATCTACAAA
>NW_019401548.1:0-383 GCF_000591075.1 Eurytemora carolleeae
CCTGTCCTAGCCGCAGCGCTTGGCCCAGAAATTGTCTTAACCTAACCCTAAAATAATAAAAAATAAATAACATAATAATAATAACAAAATCGTTCTCTAGGACCCGACATCTATCTATCATCATCTATCTATCTATCTATTCGACATTCATCAATCTATCTATTTTCTGAGCTATCTAATTTTCTATATTGCTGCGTTTCTATCTTTCTGTGTTTCTATCAGTTTCAGTGTCAATATATTTTCTAATTTTTAACTCTAAGCTAAAATGATGATGTTTTCTGGCTTAAACAGCAAACTAATGAAATAAATTTGACAAATAATTCAAAAGCCAGATTTGAAGTTCAGCTTTCTTAACCCGGGTCTGTCCTAGAGAGAACGATTTT
>NW_019401549.1:0-382 GCF_000591075.1 Eurytemora carolleeae
CCCCTCTGCCTTTTCATCTTATGTTTTTAAAACTATTATTTTACACTTTTGCATTTCAGAAACTTCGCCCTCAATTTTTCAAACTTTAAGGATAAGAAATTGTAGATTTCGGGTTTGTACGCTTTCACCTTTTTCCCTCTTTTTTCCTTTTCTCTATCTCATTTATTCTCCTTTCATCTTATTTTCCTTCTCTTTCCTTTCCTCTTCTGTTTCCTTATCTCCTTAAGTTCAAAGTTTTTTTCCTTTTATCCTACTTTTTCCTTATCTTCTTCTCTTTTTTTCCCTCATTCTATATTTCCCTTTCTTCCTCCATTTCTCTTCCAATTTCCTTTTCTCTTCCAATTTCCTTTCCTAATTATTATCTGTCCTTTCCTTCTTCTCT
>NW_019401550.1:0-382 GCF_000591075.1 Eurytemora carolleeae
TAATTGACAATCTCTTTGTTTTCATGTTTAATTAAGTGTTTGTTGTTTGAAAGCTTGGTAGAAATCGAAATTGAAAGAAGAAAATCGTCTTAATTGTGTTAATATATACGACCACAACTGTATTAACGGATAAAACATGAACCTACGAGAAAAAATGTAAATAATAAGAAAAACCTGATCATGTTTCCTTTGACAGTCGTCAGCTCCTCCCCAAAATCTTAATTAAAAAAATGTATATAAGTAAAATACAAAAAAATAGAATTAAAAAAATATTCCAATAATAAAAAACCTGTAGCCTAGTCCACAAACACTGCAATAATACTTCTTCTGACCTAAAATTAATTTAAAATCTTAACTTTTCGTGACATTTAAATTAATTTTA
>NW_019401551.1:0-381 GCF_000591075.1 Eurytemora carolleeae
AGGATGTATCCCATGTTTCTATATTTGTCTTAACAGTAGATTTGCCCAGGTGGCCAGGAGTCATATTACGATAATACAACTTCTTTCTTACGCATCCCTCATCCATCTCTCTTACAAACTTACTCATTCCTCATCCCCTCCTCATATAAACTTACTCATCCCTCATCCATCTTTCATACAAACTTACCCATCCCTCATCCCTCTCTCATAAAAACTTACTGCTCCTACTAAAGTTATTAAAATTTACGGATTGATTTCGTGACTTAATGCGTACTTAATGATAAACAAACATTTATCAGACGAAACCGCCGCATCAACATAAATGCGTAAACAAGTACACGCAAACAACAACAATAAGTGAATTCTTTCAAAATACAAATG
>NW_019401552.1:0-423 GCF_000591075.1 Eurytemora carolleeae
GAATTCTTAGTTTTGTAATGCCGAGGTAGCTAAACCGGTTTGAGATCCGCAAATTCAACCCTAAAATGATTTGGCAAATTCTGCAAGATTTTTGCCAGTCGGAAAGTGCAAATAAGGGATTAAATTTCGAAGATGGTATTTGAAAACATTATCTGAATTCAAAGGAGGGGGGAGGGGACAATGTCCAAAACTGTTTTTTTTATAAATAGTTATTTAAAAGCTATGTCTTGCATCTGCCAGTTACCTATTTATTTATATACTACAAATATATTTTTACATATTTTCATGGGTTTTTTGTCTTTAAATTTGTAATTATGCATTGTTTCTCGGTGTCTATCAATCAATAATCTATCTATCTATCTATCTATCTATCTATCTCTCTATTCATCAATCTGTCCAGAAATATTTTGTACATTTATTATA
>NW_019401553.1:0-381 GCF_000591075.1 Eurytemora carolleeae
TTAGCTTTGCTTTTAAAAAAGAAATTGGCAACATTTTTATAGATTTTTGCTTGAGAGCTTGAGACCCTGAAATCTGTACAGTGAAGTCGCCATTTTATTCTCCGTACTTTATAAAACTAAAAAGTTTGATAATTTTTCTGTAGAATATATCTATAGATTTCCAAAAATTTTATAAATCAAAGTTCTAATTTGAAAAATAAAGAAATGTTGACCGGGCAGTAATCCTTCCCTTGAGTCATGGGAGTTACCACAAAATAAATGTCCTTGATAGGTTTAGTTTTGTCGTTTGACTTTTTTGTAGACGAACAAAAAATCAAACCATCACCCATGATGCAGTTTACCCCAGAGTTTCGATAATAAAAGAACAGAAACAATCTCAAG
>NW_019401554.1:0-380 GCF_000591075.1 Eurytemora carolleeae
TATAAAATAAAACGATATTTAATTTTCAATTAAATGTTTATAAATTATGTAGATTAACAATAATTAGATTACTGTATTAGATAAACAAAAAGTTATTCGTTTTGACTAATTTGACTAAAAATTACCAAATCTTTAAACGTCCGTTAAAAAAAATTTAGCGAATTTTCTCACTTCTAGTTTCAACAGTAACTCTATAAACCTGAAGTCTAAAGGGTGCATATGTATGTATTGTACTTGTATATATAAATATGTATGTATTGTACTTTCATATTAATATATAAATATGTATGTATGTAAATGTATGTAGGGTGTTTAGAATGCCTTGTATCATCTGAATAAAGTTTGTTTTTAATTAAATAATAATCTACCCGAGGAAAATC
>NW_019401555.1:0-382 GCF_000591075.1 Eurytemora carolleeae
GTAGTGGCGTAGCGGCGGAAGACGACGAGACTTCTGGAGTTTTGAATCTTAAGATCTAGACGCGGCAGGACGAAGACTTCCGGCCACGTCACCTATCTACCTATATATATATTTACGTTTTGATAAATTTAGATTTATAAATTTAGTAATAAAGTAGTTATTTAAACTCGGCGTTTATAAACTTGAGCGTAGCTAAAAATGAATGAATAAATGAAAGGATGAATAAATGAAAGGATGATTGTGTGAGTAAATGAATGAATAAATGACTGAATTATACTGATGAATATATGGTAAACGAACAGTTGAATTAATTTTTGAATAAATGAATTAATATCACCGATTAATATATGCTATACGACCAGCTGTATGAATTAATTAATAT
>NW_019401556.1:0-381 GCF_000591075.1 Eurytemora carolleeae
ATATAATTAAACTAATATAAACTAAAAACCATTTTGTCAGAAATAAAATTATTAAAAAATATGTTTGTTATTTTAATATAAATTAATATTTTAGGGAAAACCAGATGACTACGATTAGATGACGTACCGCTCATTCAGGGTCTAACCGCAAAGTGGATATTGAGATTAAGTATTCAAGATTTCCTCTCAAATATTTAACAGCTCATCCTATTAAATTCTTCTGAAGGAGAAGATACGTACAGCGCGTCCCCGAAACCACGACAGCTGGTAGACAGTTCTGAATGTTGTCCTCCATATACTGCTTCAGATCGTGAAACCTCATTCAATTTATTTCGTTTAAAGAGTCCTTTGCCGAGATATTTCTTGTTTTAAAACCAATTT
>NW_019401557.1:0-380 GCF_000591075.1 Eurytemora carolleeae
AATTTTTTATATCTCCAAGCAAAGCTGGGTTCCCTAGCTAATGTTTTATTAATGACTAAATAAGTTAATCTATGCATCTAGATTGTCTTTGTTAAATGTGATATAACACTATTATAGGCCGAAGCTCATATTATGCATAGATTTTAAAAGAAGAAGAATTAAAAGATTGAACATTTGGACGCCGTGGCTCGAATGAAGAAATGAGGAAAATTTGTGGTATTGCCTTTCTCCTCTCGTGATGGATAAGTTTTAACTTTATAAATAATAATAAAACCTCTTTAATTTAATATTGTGAGAACAGCGTGAGTAAATCAGTTAACAAGAGAGCTATTTATTTCAATGGAAAATGTAATTATCTTTATTATCAATTTTCATAATAT
>NW_019401558.1:0-380 GCF_000591075.1 Eurytemora carolleeae
CGTGGAACTGAACAGATGTGGTTTGATATGATGATGAGTTATGGAGATATTGGTAGATTTCTCAGGTATTTAAACAATCCCTTTAACATGATTTCTTGGCGTTTAACACTTTTAATTTTATGGTATTATGTCTAATCTTATCTAATCACTTCTCATTACAAAATAAACTCAATATAAAATTAATTATTTTTAATAATTTTAAATGTTTGCGGTGATATTAATTTGAACATTTGAATTTGAAAAATCTATCTTTTACTGAAAGAAAGATTTTTAACAATGAGAAGAGTGCTAGGGCAAAAAAAACTAGAGGGTAAAACTTGGGTCGATTTTTTTAGGGAACCCATGGGTATGCAGGGAGTAAAAAAGGCAAAAAAAATCGA
>NW_019401559.1:0-380 GCF_000591075.1 Eurytemora carolleeae
GGAAGAAATATTCTATGATTGTGATCAAAATGTGGATTTTGATGAGCTGGGATATCCAAAGGTTATTTATAATAAAGAAGAGGAAGATGAAGATGAAGATGATGAAAGACTAAAGTAAGTGCATGCATAGCAGATATTTGATGAATAGATTCATATTGATTTTAAATTAGAACATCTTTTTAACCACAATTGATCTAAATGATAAAACTTTTAAAACAGGGTGAATGAAAAAAAAAACATGAAATAGTTTGTGTTAGGTTTATTTTCCAACTTGATATTTTCAAAATAAAGTAGTCAAAATGCAACATATTTTTTGGTAAATTGAAAATAAAAATCCACAAAACTTTCTACTTTGCCAAGCTCTGGATACTTTTTTGGTT
>NW_019401560.1:0-379 GCF_000591075.1 Eurytemora carolleeae
GAACTTTAGTAGTTAGAAAGATAGATAAATTTATATTAGATAGGTGGATAGAAATGTGGATAGATGGATAGATAGATGCAAATTCTTGCTGAATTGGATGAACTGGGAAATAGGAAATCGATGAAATTCTCGTAAAATTGATTAGAATTTGGTAATATACCTTAACCCGCCACGTTTACTGAAAATCGATCAAAAGAATTGGAAATGAATAGAAAATTGAGATGAAAACTAAAATTCAATCAAATCGATTTCTTTGTTTGAAAATGAGAAATATAAATTAGCTCTGTAACTTTTATTTTTGCCTTTAAAAGCTTATAGAGTTTTACGTTGCATTGAACACAATACAGATTGAACACTTGACAATATTACGAGGTGTACT
>NW_019401561.1:0-380 GCF_000591075.1 Eurytemora carolleeae
TAATTTCATTTATTTACTATATGCTTTGCGATTAACAAGTAATTTCATTTATTTACTATATGCTTTGCGATTAGCAAGTAATTTCATTTATTCAATATCTGCTTTGCGATTAAGCCGTTTACACAATTTAACTTTACAATATTTAAATAGAAGTACCAGTTTGACATTGCGCGTTTTAACATCATTTATTTTAAACCATTAATTAAGCTTCTATCCGACATAGCCCCACCAAGGCAGCCGCAAAAGTTTTCTCATTGACGGTTTTTGTAATCTTTTTTATGGTCGTTTAGATCCACTGAACACTTTAAATCTATTTTTCATGATGAATATATAATAAATTATACCGATGATTGGGTTTTAAATTCTCTCATTTGATGAGG
>NW_019401562.1:0-379 GCF_000591075.1 Eurytemora carolleeae
ATCCAACTGGGGATAAAAAAGATCATGTTTTCGAGGTCTTCTAGAGGATCCCCAAAGTTAAATGCTGCTATCCTTGGTTTCTTTTCAGAAATTGGATTTTGGACGAGGTTCGACTTCTTCAACTTTATCACCGAGAATATACTTTTCTTCCTCTAACTCCTGTGGGCAGTGTGAAGACGAGATCTCTTCTGTAACTAAGACATTTAATCCAAGTAGCCGTAATACAATGTTTTCTGAACAGTTTATTTTAACTTGATCATACATTGCGCAACTTTTTTTATCCACCCTTTGTTTTTTCTTCTTTTTTCAAACACTTGTTGGTTGAAAATTCAGGGCTGCATTGGTAGGATGGCTGCAGAGTTCAGGATGGAAGATATTA
>NW_019401563.1:0-379 GCF_000591075.1 Eurytemora carolleeae
TCCCTCTATATATATCTTCCTTCTCTATCCAATTCTGTCTCCCCCCCTAGATATATCAAAATATAAGAAGTGTCTCCTTATGAACTGGATGGGGGTACGTATGTCAGGTTAGGTAGTATAATAGGTTCTAGCTATTGATTGCTAACATATGCTTTGAGTATCTCTTAACACTTGAATCTAATAAATTGTTATAAAGGCACTATCCAAATTCTTAAAAGAAATGATAGGAAGAGCTAATGATAACAAAAAAATCATTTTAACCTCCAAAGAAACCATATTTTGATTTACCTTTCTGATCCACATTTTTGATTACCCTTAACCTTATTCTATGTACAGTTTTTCCTTACAATTCACCGTAGTACTTTCCTTTTCCCTCTCT
>NW_019401564.1:0-379 GCF_000591075.1 Eurytemora carolleeae
AAGAGATATTTTGAATGAAATGGGGTTAGATGGGATAAGATCAGATCAAGAGATATTTTGAATGAAATGGGGTTAAATGAGATAAGATCAGATCAAGAGATATTTTGAATGAAATGGGGTTTGATGGGATAAGATCAGATCAAGAGATATTTTAAATGAAATGGGGTTAGATGGGATAAGGTCAGATCAAGAGATATTTTGAATGAAATGGGGTTAGATGGGATAAGATCAGATCAAGAGATATTTTGAATGAAATGAGGTTAGATGAGATAAGATCAGATCAAGAGATATTTTGAATGAAATGGGGTTTGATGGGATAAGATCAGATCAAGAGATATTTTGAATGAAATGGGGTTAGATGGGATAAGATCAGATCAAG
>NW_019401565.1:0-378 GCF_000591075.1 Eurytemora carolleeae
GGGAGAAATTGGAGAAAAACTACTAAATTGACATGACTTCATAAATAATATATTTAATGAAAACATTTTTAAAAATAACAATTTGAAAAGCGCTGCGATGCGATGCGATAAAATATCAATATTTGGAAACTTAATCATTAAGAAAACAGTCTAGCTTGTCTAGCTGATACATTTTGGCCTATATATTCTTATCTTAGACTGATTAGTCTGAGTAGTGTATAAAGAACAGGGTTTACTTACATAAACATAAACCCTGCGACATTACGAATAGGATACACCACGGTGAAAGTTAGATGCTTAATCTATGGTAGATTAATAATGAATATAGCTCAGGGGTGTAAACAAGATGCTTATCCATAGGTTCAAGTATAGAAACGT
>NW_019401566.1:0-379 GCF_000591075.1 Eurytemora carolleeae
TTAGTTGAAAACCTATGTATAAATTGAATTATAGTTCTAATCTAATATCTGAACCAATTTTATGTGTTCGACAAATAAATCATAATAATAATAATTTGGTTCCTATCTAGTCTGAGTTTGATTACCCAGACACAGGATAACTGTAAAAAACCTAAAACTCTTAAAACATGAAGATCCCAAGGATAAATTAAGTCTCCTAAAATTAAATATAATCTTTTAATGGCGTATGTAATGATTTGTCAACGAAAGAAACAAGTTCACAGGGAATCACCCAGGGTGATTATAATTCTACTGGAGGGATTCAGGTAATCATCCAAGGGGTTTATATTTCCACTGGAGGAATTCTGATATCCATACAGGGTGTTTATAATTAATAAAT
>NW_019401567.1:0-378 GCF_000591075.1 Eurytemora carolleeae
TTAGTTGGCCAAACGGCTGAACCAAATTGGCTGAACTTATTTTCGGGAATTCCTAAGTACTCCGGGGGTAAAATTCGAAATTTTCAATATTTTTTTAAGTGTTTATAAAATTACACGGGCAACGCCGGGTACTTCAGCTTGTTGTAAATAATAGAGTACATTACTGCAATACAGTAAAGTACATAGAAAATATAGAAAGATTACAGTAAGGTACAAAGATGATATGATACAAAAAAATACAGTTCAGTTCTTAATCTATCTATATGATACTTTGTTTCATAAATAATTGAATTTGTCAAAACTGGGGGGGGGGACTGTCACCTCCCCCCTTACTGAGGATCTCATTTCTGTATTTAAAACTTTAATACTTCAAGAACA
>NW_019401568.1:0-378 GCF_000591075.1 Eurytemora carolleeae
TTATAATATTTTCATTGATCTTAGGTATCAAACAACTGAACAAATAATGGAAAAAAAACATTCTAAACTATTCATCAACTGTCATGTATCGTGGGACACCCTGTATATAAATATTTGGAGCGTGCAAACAAAAATGTTGCGGCGCAATTTTATATAAAGAGCTATAAAAAGTCACAACTTTATGTATTATGTTTTTAAAAAGTTAAGATGAACAACTTATCGAACATTGTGTTGTAGAACATTGTTTCACGTAAAGTCAAATTTAATGGGATACTTTGTGATCAGTTGATGCTTAATATTATCAATTATCATAACTTTGGCACTTTGCTAAACTTATCTTTTCAAGAAATTACAGAGACAATTCATGTTAGAAACGAA
>NW_019401569.1:0-377 GCF_000591075.1 Eurytemora carolleeae
AGTGGGAATCTAAAACTTCCCTAGTGTCTGCATCGATGCTTACGCTGATAGTGGTAAAATCTTCAATCAAAGAGTTAACGCCATCAGATTCCAACATCTTCTCTTTAAACATATCTCCATAGCTTGAACTGAACAAATCTTGTTGAATGTCAATTTAAAGAGGACTATGCCCGATTTACAACGGTAACCCTTTAAACCTAAATCTAATCAAGAATGTGGAAAGTCGAATATTATCCTGGATGGTGTTAATTCTAATAGCCAAGTTTATAAAGAGAAATCAAGAATAACTTGATCAGACTTGATTGATGTTCTTGATAAGACAACGCTTTCAAGGGTACCGTTTTTTAATTACACCTACAGTACAGTACAGTACAGTA
>NW_019401570.1:0-378 GCF_000591075.1 Eurytemora carolleeae
AGGTAAGTCCGACTCCGAGATCAGTCCGTCCTTCCGCTAGCATTCTGGTTTCGGTTTATACTTAATAATGTAAAAAATACTAATTAATAACATTTTCCAGGATGGAAAAGTTTTAATGACAGATTGATAATCTATAAGGAAGTATAGTCTTAATAGTTTAAGCAGCGGAGGGCTTGCTAAAATATGGGATTAAAGTATTGTAATCAATCATTCAGACAGTAGCGATTTAAATCATTTGTGAATGTGTTCTGGGATCAGTTTATACTGAATAAAAATAAAAAAATTCTGATTAAAACCTTGTTTCTTTTCTTTAATTTTTTAGGACGGGAAAGAAGCCCATTACTTTTAGTTTCTGCGATTTGCTTCAGGGCCAGGGTT
>NW_019401571.1:0-377 GCF_000591075.1 Eurytemora carolleeae
ATTGTTGAAATCAAAACCGTATTTTTTTTTGCATTTTTAATTGTTCATTATTCATTTTTTAGCCCGTGATCCATTTTTGGAAATTTATGGATTTAAATTTAATTAAACTATTTTATTCAATCTTAGCCCGACAGAGCCATTATTCATTTTATCTCAAGACCCCCGGGGAAACTTTTCTGGAGCGCAAAACAATAATTTTCTAGAGTTACTTTAGTTACATCATAATTCCAGAATTCAATGTCAATATTTGTTATTCATCACGATGTAATTTAATGAACATGTTACACAATTAAAAAAATTTACAATTTAAGAGTTCACGTTTTCCCGCCATATCCTCCCTCCTGCAGTCTGGGTCTGAACAGATGTGAAACATGAAA
>NW_019401572.1:0-377 GCF_000591075.1 Eurytemora carolleeae
CCATTTTCTAGCTCTCTCTATAGCCCTTCATCTTCTTTGAATTGTAGCCCTCTCTCTCTTTCTAAATTTAGCCCTCTCCAGTCTCAATAGCTCTGGAACTTTAGCTCCCTCTATTTCTAGCCCACTACTATTTCCTAATTCATAGCTCTCCTTGTTTTTTTTCTACAGGGCGTCGGCCAATAAACATGGGATTTCAGTGTCGACTTTTATATCGTCTTCGATCCATGTGGCATTTTTTCATGAACACAATTATTTCAGTATTCCAGTCTAAACATCTAATAGGCATTAAATATCAGAAATCAAAGACGACTTTCAATTCGTCTCTCAACTCGCATGATTATTGGGACACCCTGTATTTGAGAACTTTTTTTAATCTA
>NW_019401573.1:0-377 GCF_000591075.1 Eurytemora carolleeae
CTTAAGCAAATAGGTTCAGGCACTTTACTCTAATCAATACAGACAGCTGAGAGGGGGGGGGGGCGGGGAGGAAAAAGAAATAAATTTTGACTAATATTTGTATTGGATCTATAGCAGTAAACCTTTTTATCGATAATAATTCATTATTAAAGAATTAAGTTTCTGACTTAATATGTTTAATGTTAAAAATTGGCGTAGATATGGTTACAACTGGTAGACTTTGATTAAACAAGAACTCAAGTACCCATTGAACTCACTAGGTGTCTCTCACAGCGACGTCTTTAAAGTAATTAATTCAAAAAGTTTATAATTTAACATTAAACTGAGACTCTTGTGTTTACAAACACAATTAAATGAGTTACCCCGTATGTCAGGGT
>NW_019401574.1:0-377 GCF_000591075.1 Eurytemora carolleeae
GAAAGAAAAGTAAAGATGAACAACATTTTTCACATCATCAAGTCATTCAACATGAAAAATGTGGAAGCATAATCAATTAGGCAGTGTTTAGGGTCAAAACTTTTAAATAATCTACAAAACAACCCAATGAAACTTGATTTCCCTGACAAAACTTTTGATCCGAAGTGATTAAAAATGTAAGCTATTGTCCAATTACAAGTTTACAATTAAACAAAGAGAAGCTGTTTATAGACAGCTTCTTTTTTCCCTCATGTTTATGTGTATCCATGCTGTTTGAAAGCTTTGTAGAAAACAAAAATTTAAATCGAAAGTCGTCTTCATTGTATTGATATATTAGACGACGACTGTATATAATGTAGTGTAACCAGTGTGAGCTT
>NW_019401575.1:0-375 GCF_000591075.1 Eurytemora carolleeae
TTAAAATTTGGCATAGAGTGTACGGACAATAAATGTTTTCACAAATTTGTATTCTAAACATTTGTCTTATTGTTGACACATTTCGACCCTAACAGAATGTAAATGCAAAAAAACGAAGCAAAAAGGATCCAAAAAAAGAACGTGTTAAAACGATAGTTTTTGGTTACATTAAATTATTTTTATTATCATACAAGCATTGCAAAGCTTATTAAAAGTAAACTTTAATACATAGATCTATAAAGATAAAAATAACCGTTTTAGGTAGATAGAAAAATCTAACATTTCTGATATCGACAGATTTTATTTTCCGAAATAGAAGCGGTAATAATTGTAAAATATCATTAAATGCAAATATATTAATGAATGAAAACATAT
>NW_019401576.1:0-376 GCF_000591075.1 Eurytemora carolleeae
ATTTTGGAAAAATATTTCCATTCCACTTCAAAATTATTGTCAACTTGGATTGCTCCCTCATAAGTCATTCTCCTCTTTTTAACATTGTCATTAGCTCCTCGACCCCTCCTCGACCCCTCCCCAACCCTTCCCTCTTACTGTCCAATTCCCCAATTTTGCCATTTTCCTACCGGGCCTACTACTTCTTTTAAAGCTTTTTAAACAAAACTTTGCATCGGATTGCTAAAAAGATTAATAAATTTAAAGCTTTTATTTTCAAATAATATTTTTAATGACTTTTCTTTTAACACTATCCCTCCCTCTGCCACACCACTCCTCCTCCCTCAGCCTCCCATCCACACTTAATTGGGGTTTTAAAACTACCCCTGGCCCTCTG
>NW_019401577.1:0-376 GCF_000591075.1 Eurytemora carolleeae
TCTTTAAATTCTGAAACCTCTGGGGACAACAGGTATAAATCAGTGAAAAAATGTTTTTAAAAATTATTTGTTTTTATGAAAAGTGTGCATTTATAGTTCAACTTTATGCTAATGTTATGTTCAGATGTTATGTTCAGATGATAAACACCACCCCCCCCCCTCAAGTTTCAATTTTTTCAATGAAGGTTAGTAGAGATAAGGACCCGGTCAATTTTGTCCGTCTCGGCATCGGTCAATATAAGTACATAATTCTATTAAATGGAAAAAGATTATTTATTAAATTTTCAGCAATATAATTTTTTCGTCTTTTGAAAAATTCCATTTCTATTTTCAATGTTTAAAAAAATAGCTTTTGTGCATTATTTTTATTTTGAAT
>NW_019401578.1:0-375 GCF_000591075.1 Eurytemora carolleeae
AAATAAATTTTAGATTCTAATGAAACCTCCAGGCATAAATTAAATAATTTAAAAAGAATTTAAAAGATAAATTGTTTTTAAGAAATTAATCTGTCAGCTATGCTCAAATAAAAATTAATGAAACCGTTCAGAAACAAATGAATGAAAAAGTCAATTTCTCCCAAACCTTGGTGTTAGTTATAACTAATCAAAAATGTACATAAACTTATTCTAAATAAAATCAATTTAAAACTTTTGTAAAGCTAGCACTAGGGTTGGTAATCGTTTTTGAAAACGATCGTTTAACGATCGTTTTTTGCTTCGTTAAACGATCATTTTTAAAAACGATCGTTTCGTTTTCTCAAAAAAACGATCGTTTTTAAAACAACCCACTCG
>NW_019401579.1:0-375 GCF_000591075.1 Eurytemora carolleeae
CGGATTGAAACTGCGGCTCAAATTCTTTAAATTCCATCTCTGAGCATTAAGTTAAGTCTTCTTTGTGTGAATCATCTGATACACTGTTCTTGAAAAATTATTTTTAAAAATTCCAAATTTTGATTTCATAATATCTCGATAAAAAGAGGTAGGGGGGGATTGGTCCTCTTAACCCAAAGGTTAAATAAGGAGCGGTAGGAAACCATGAGTTTGCTCTAATGTATTGAACCTAAGTACTACACTCGAACTCAGTTGATTAAAGTCGTCGCTTTAAAAATGCTTAATTCTGACCATTTTCTCAATTTTTATCTGACGCAGAAATCAAGGTAGTGGTACTAGAAAGGGAAACTATGATGAAAAATATAGAGTGTTGAA
>NW_019401580.1:0-374 GCF_000591075.1 Eurytemora carolleeae
TTTTTGTCACAAACTTAAATTTTCCAATCCCTAAATCTTTTCAACCTGACGCCTGACGGTGGAAACCTTTTATATTTTTAAATTAGATAATTTGGTCCATCATAATTCATAGTTTGAAATATAGAAGGTCTATAATAGACATTGGGTTGCTAAGATATAGGGAATAAAAAATCAGAGTTTGTGGTAAAAATAAAAAAAAATAAGATTAAATATGCATGGAATCTCTGCAGTATGCATACTCATCCTTTGTGAGTTACTTACTAGTGTACAGACAAACTAATTTTTAGTCATTTTAATAATTAATTAATTTATTATTATTGTTTTCTTCATTTGGTCAAACTATTTTTAATTCTTTTCCATTTGATTAAAACTTT
>NW_019401581.1:0-375 GCF_000591075.1 Eurytemora carolleeae
ACAAAACAACCTTTCACATCGAACAGAATCAGGTAAATCTTCAAGGAGGAATTGTTTAAGTTCACGACTAAAAGCCATTGGATTCAATACTTCTTAAATTAAGGGATTTTTAAACTCATTCCAAACAATTGGAAAATTACTCACATTCTGAATGGTGGAACTTGAAAGTCATTTTCATTTCTCAATAAAATGTCCCTGTTGAGGTTAAGAGTCCAAGTGTTTTGGAAGGATCTAGGAGCCAAATTATTACGAATCTGATGCATAAAGAACCCGTTTCAATTAAGACATTTTGTAATATCTCTTTCAATATTAATAGCAGCCGGTTCTATTTTTGAACGTAGACTCATATAATTTGTTAGGAGCAGGATATGAAGT
>NW_019401582.1:0-374 GCF_000591075.1 Eurytemora carolleeae
CAAAGTTATTGCGTGTACACTGTACAGGATGCTAATTAATTGACTGATTTCGTTATTGTATGACATATGGTTGTTTTGATTTAAAAATTTGATTAATTGACTCACAGCTTGTTCTTCACGTACCCTATGATGCTCTTCCCGGTGTTTTCTATCTTGAAACGGAAACTAGATATGGACAGTTTACCATTCTTCATCGGACTCAGGTAATTTTAAATTTATCTCTTCATTTTACAATAGGACTCAGGTAATTTTACATTTATCTCTTCAGTTTACAAATAGTATTCCGGCTTATTTAGACTATCACTGAAGTAAATTAATTTCGAGTTTGGGGGGTGGATATTAGGACTACCTGACAGCCTAATTTAATTTGATTT
>NW_019401583.1:0-373 GCF_000591075.1 Eurytemora carolleeae
CAAACTATTGGCCTACAGATATATGAAGTTATATATGCTTATAGATAAAATATAGACACAAACTATTGGCCTACAGATATATGAAGTTATATATGACTTCATATATAAGCATTAACTCACGGAGATATAAAGATGTGTAAACATAAGGACATGAAGGCATGAAGACATAAACACATGAAGAAATAAAGGCATGAAGGCAGAACGACCTGATGACGAAGGCATGAAGACATGAAAATATGACTACAAAGTGACATGTATGTAAAAGCTACGAGCCCATGAAGTCATGAACACATAAAGATACGAAGATGAAAGTTTTATTGAACCGTCAATCTTTTTGTTTAGGGTAGGGGGAGCTTAATGGAATGGGTGGAGG
>NW_019401584.1:0-414 GCF_000591075.1 Eurytemora carolleeae
AATCAAATCAAATCAAATCAAATCAAATCAAATCAAATCAAATCAAATCAAATCAAATCAGGCCTTTAAGGAAATCCTACTTCTTTTTATTTCAAGACAAATAGTTTCCTTAATGTTTTTAGTCGCAATTAATTCTGATTCTGTTCAAATAAATTGCGCAAATAGCTTTCTTTTTATTTATGATATTTTTTATATTTTGTTATCCTTCTCTATCTAATTCCCAATTAAGTTTCTATTTTTCTTATTTGTCTCCAATTTTCTAGAAAAAAATCTAATTTCAAAGTACTTTTTATACTGCATCCGGTGGCGGCAATATTGTTTTTTAATAAGAGGTAAAATATTGTTCAGTATGCTTGAAAAAATAACACTAAAAATAGAAAAACATGAAAAACGTATAATTTTATCTGTAATTTG
>NW_019401585.1:0-373 GCF_000591075.1 Eurytemora carolleeae
TGTTATTACTTTGGATATAAAGTCTGAACCTTACAAACTGGGACCATTCTAGGCCATGGCTTGTAGGGGCAAGTTGATTTTATTAATTTTTACGTCAGAATACTTATTTATGAGGCAGGACATTTTTCAGGACATTATGCAGGACATTATGCTTTTTAAACTTTTCCTGACACAATTTGAAAAAATTTGATATTAAAAAATGTTCACATTTTTTGTATACTGAATTCAGGAATTTTCCGGAATTTCCGACTTCCAGCAGAAATTTCCGTGACGGAAAATTACTAGAATTCCATTTTCCGGTTAATCATTTCCGGTAAGTAATATTTCCGCCGGAAAAAAATCTGGCGGAAAATTGGACACTGTCCGGTGGCCC
>NW_019401586.1:0-373 GCF_000591075.1 Eurytemora carolleeae
TGTAGACTTGGAAAATTTAATAATTAGAAAATTATTTTTAGAATGATTTTGGAATTATTCTGCGCTTAATCTCTGTTTGATATTTATAGATTTCTAATCCTACGTGGATTAATGCATTTCCCATTCATGATGTACAAGCATCTGTTATTTATATATTTCTAATTTCCTACGTGGATTTAAGCATTTCCCATTCATAATGTACAAGCATCTGTTATTTTTATATTTCTAAACCTACGTGGATTTATGCATTTTGCATTCATGATGTACAAGCATCTGGTATATATTTCTAAACCTACGCGGATTTATGCATTTCACATTCATGATGTACAAGCATCTGTTATTTATATATTTAATGGATATAAAGAGAGCCTTT
>NW_019401587.1:0-373 GCF_000591075.1 Eurytemora carolleeae
ATTAATAATTAAAATGTAATAATGCATGTGAATGCACTCCATTGGCTCCAATACACGGAAAATGTTGCCTCTGAACGAAACGGCTAGAAAAAATTTGAACGTGTCCAGTCCTACCTGTGACGTCATTCACGGATTACCCTGTCCATTCAGGGTAATCCGTGGATGACGCCACAGATAGAGGTGGGCACGTTCCAACTTTTTCTAGCCGTTTCGTTAACGGTTAGTTTCATCTGTTTAAAAAAATCAGGTAGCCATAAGTTTTAAAGGTAAGAATGGAACGTTCGTTATGGTAATGCTATTTACCGTTTTTTACGATCTCAATTTTATTGACAGCGTTAACGAAAGATACTCTTCCGTTAATGTTTTTTTTTTT
>NW_019401588.1:0-373 GCF_000591075.1 Eurytemora carolleeae
AGTCTGCTTTGTCTTTCGGGTGCAAATTCACCTTCAGGCCTCTGAGAGCATCTACTCCTGTAGTCCAGGTTTCTTACTGTACAGTGTACAGTGTAGAGTGTACAGTGTGCAGTGTACAGTGTACAGTTTACAGTGTACTGTACTTAAATTATAAACCTAGTTATACTTAATTTTATTAGGTTCAAATTCTAGTGTTGCTAGTTTTATTATTATTTTTATTTTTTGTTAAACTTTTAAAATGTCTCTTCGAAAAAATGGATACCCGAAAACTTAATTTATTTCAGCATTTGGCAAATGTCTTTTATATTTTTTAAAGGAAATTTTAGAATTAATTGGTTTTAAAGATTATTTTACTTGATTTGATTTGATTTGA
>NW_019401589.1:0-3972 GCF_000591075.1 Eurytemora carolleeae
TGTAATGAGCTTGATTGTATAGATGTATAGATGGCATAACTATCTATCTTTATCTATATAAATAAAACAACACATTCATATATATGTTGGCTATAACCGGCCAATTTTTTTTGTGGACACATTGGTGGCCGGGAGGGTGATTATGGCTAAAAAAATTCGAAATTAAAAAAAAACAATAAAATTTTTTTTCCACCGGCAATCAGCTATGTTATTAATAAATTGGGACAAGGTGAAAGCGCTCAAATGTTATTAAAAAAGGGTTAATTGCATGGCTTTAAAGGAACTTCGAAAAAATCTGAGAAGTTTAACAAATTACGAAATTGTATTCTCTAAAAGTTTGCTTTTATTACAATATGCAACATATTGACTCTGGCAGAAGATAAAAGCCTAAACGAATTTTCTAATCCTTTGTTCACGAACAATTAATAGAAAAAGGAAACATTCTGGAAAATTGATTTAGAAAATGAAAAAATCAATAATAACGATACTAAAATAGACGTGAAAAGAATTCAGTATTAAAAAGCCAAGATTGAGTGAAAAAAAGCAGGGTTGCACACAAACTTTATTTTGCATTATAACGATACAAACAATAGTGTTGGACCAACTAAAGTTGATCTAAATACACACGACATTCGCCTGGGGAGAAAATATTTCCATTTGACTCTTCTGATCATATGCTTCGTGCTCACTGCAGAGTACTGGGGGACCATGGAGATAAGATGGCCGCCGATCTGCTTGCTATCTCTAAATGGGAAAGGGGTTTCAATACCCTTAATTGTCCGCCTACACTATTATGTATTTAAGGCTGCAAACATATACGGGGTTTAATACCCTGTTGGACTGAATCAGGATTGTTTGGCTTTATTCTTAGGTTACATTTGTTAAGCATTATTTCTCCAACTTATAAAATACTATGTATATATGGATGGGTTCACACTAAACTCTATCCATGGGCCATAATGTCTTGTTAAATTGGCCCCATATACAAAAGGAGGCCCTAATCAAAGACAGAAGAGTAGGGGGAAAAGTTCAAAAAAAAAAAAAAAAATTTATACCGATAATTAAGCTCTGAGATCAAAACAAGATTTTCCAATCTTAGACGGAATACTTATGACAAAAATTGAGCTAGAATGGGATTTAAGTGATTGAGATATATGTGCATGATATCAAGAATCGTTGTTACTTTATATGATCCGGCCGAGTGTTATATATTTATTGATAACATTTTGGGGGTTTTTCTTAACGAAGACGACGTTTTCGTAATAAACTCGAAAATCCAATTAATTTTAAAAAAAAACCAAAAAAACATGAAATATTAACATTATACCAATGCGTCGAATTGAATTCGACTTTTATAGGTTGTAATATCAAAATGATATGATTTCAATTTAATTGAATTATTTACAATCTGAGTGGATTAATGCAACTCTGTGAATTTATATGGCCGCTATGATCTTGGGTATAAGACGTGCTTAACCAAATTCTCATTATATACGCAACAGATAGAAGTAAAATTAGTAGCGCTTAGTATCTAATTCACTTCGATATCAGCCTTCTGCCCCCTTTCATTTTTCGCGAACACTCCCTTTTAGGAATCATAAGTTGACGCCAAACGATAAAGATTAGTGTTTTCTGAAAGGATAAATAAACAATGGAATAGTTTCGACATCTAGACTTCATAAAGCATAACATTTATAGATTTATAACAAATATATATACATATGAATGAATGTGAATCATCAATNGATAGATAGATAGATAGATAGATAGATAGATAAAGAATCAGTAAACATGTATAGATGGATTGTGAGGGCCAGTGTAATAAATCAAACATGAAGGTGATTAATCATTGTGAATATTTACTAATTAGTTTAATTGACGCTAGGGCGGGGTTAAGTGGAAGAATTTTTGCGAGTTTTTTGCCAGGCTTACCGAAGGATTTATGAATGTGTTTACGCATGCGTTTATTGTCCAACTATCAAGTTATTTGACTAATATTAAAGATTGTTTGTAAAAACCCAGACAAGATGGTTAAACTCAAATTTAGCCACTGTAACTGTAACTGAAATAAAAATTTCTTTGGTTACATCTGAAAAATTTTTAAACATTTTGGATCTTCTCTATAACTCTTCAATAAAGGAGTTAATATTGAATTTGTTATATTTAATACGAAAAAAGTATAATTGCATGGAAAGTATTCTGTTTTGACGACATGAACTTCAATAATAAAGATCATAGATAAAGATAGATTGGGCATAAGACGACATTTTTCATCTTGAAAGATATAAATGTACAGAGATGTTTCAAAGATATTCCTATTATATAGATTAACCAGGTCGGTTGTGAATATTGGCTGTTCTTATGTCATTGAGTACTTGTGGTGTACATGAGTTCTGTAGAGAGAAATTTAAGTTAGTTGAGTCCTTCTCATGTCATGAAATCCATTAAAACACCTAACCACCTCGCTTATCATTGAAGTACACTTTGACCCCTAGAAGTATGAATTCGCAGACTGTACAATTCTTAGTGATTTTGCGTACATAAGCTATCTTATGTTTATTTATTTACTATGATAAAGATTGGTTGGAAGATGAATTTCATGATCAGTAACAAGCACATGAGTATGAAGGCTGTGAGTATGCAGTATTTTCAATGAAATTGTGGCACACATTTAAAAAATCTGGATCCAAACCATTGTTTAAGTAAATGGACACAGCTAATTACAAATGAACAAACTTAAATCGAAATAGTGTCCAATGATGATGGAGTTACATTCTAAGGAGCTAAAATCTCTTGACATGCTAAAAAGGAGATTTTCAACTTCATGCTGAATTACGGTCTTTCGAACACCAAAATGGCAAATGTTTGACTTTCTGAGTAATCTTACGGATGAATATAGAAAGTATTAAATAAACCCTGAATAAAGTTACAAAGAGAAATTGTTTATACTATCTGTTATTTCGTGTCAACTAAAGCCCGTTTTAAATAAAACTGGAAATCAGATCGATAAAGAAGACTAATGGGTGATATAAAAACATCTAAAAACTATCGTTTCGTTTTTTCTTCCTAAAAACTATCAAAACTTAAATTTCATCCCTTCCAAAAACAATAGTTTTCAAAACGATCTTCTAGTTTACAGTATTTTTATCCTTAACAAAACAAAAAGAACGTTTTTCGAAAAAGTCAAAACTGCCCATTCCTAACAAGAAGAGGTTGTATAGGTCAGTTTCTTTTTCCATCAAGAATGTTTCACCATAGGTAAGACATTGTGGATTTTATTATTTTAAAGACTGCAATACTTTTAGTTTACTATTTTATTCTTTTTGGACTCCCCGCATGTTATTTGACAAGTCTAATCTATATTTGTATACAGGACTGTATTGTTTTTATGCTCGGGTGCCAAACAGTTATGCCCAAACTACAGCAACAACCTTTACCACAATCATTCAACAATCTTTACCACAATCTTACCACAACCTTTACCACAATCATTCAACAATCTTTACAACAATCATACAACAACCTTTACCACACAATCATACAACAACCTTAACCACAATCATACAACAACCTTTACCACAATCATTCAACAATCTTTACCACAATCTTACCACAACCTTTACCACAATCATTCAACAATCTTTACAACAATCATACAACAACCTATACAACAATCATTCAACAATCTTTACCACAATCATTCAACAACATTTACCACAATCATACAACAACCTTCACCACAATCATTCAACAACCTTTACCACAATCATACAAAACCTTTACTACAATTTTTCAGCAATGTTTACCACAATCATACGACAACCTTTACTACAATCATACAACAACATTTACCACAATCATACAACAACCTTTACCACAATATCATACAACAACCTTTACAGCGATCATTCAACAATCTTTACCAAAATCATACAACAACCTTTACAACAATCATACAACATCCTTAACCAC
>NW_019401590.1:0-373 GCF_000591075.1 Eurytemora carolleeae
AGGATGGCATATAGGGACTCTCTGTATATCAAGGATGGTATATAGCGACTCACTGTATATCAAGGATGGTATATAGGGACTCTCTGTATATTGATTTGGCAAAGAATGCATTTTAAAAAAACCATCAATTTACTAAAAAAAAGCTGGGTAAGAATTTGCAAAGGAACCTCTGAAGTCTTTTGCGGTTAACCTCTCTTTGGCAGTATGTTCATAATAAACTGTCAAATGACACTGGTCGGTGGAAATACGCTGTATAAGTAATCGATTTACATGGTGACTGATCAAAATAATGCTCGATTTTAAATAAGATTTAAATGTTTCCTAAGAAAATTTTTGAAAATATCGACATTCTTTACAGTAAACATATTAATTT
>NW_019401591.1:0-372 GCF_000591075.1 Eurytemora carolleeae
CTTGATATAGGGTTAAGATATAGCTAGGGGAAGAGTAGTTTTAAAGCTTGGACATTTTAGTCTCAAGAATAGAAAGGCAAAAAGGGAGAATTATGTCAATAAAGAAGGGAGGAAGGAAGGAAGGCAAAGGAAAGGGTGATTGAGGGAAGGTAATTCGAAAGTGATGAGAAAAAAGGGAAGGGAAAATGGGAGAAATTGGAAAGGGAAGGATTAAAAGAAAAATAGCGTACATAGCGTGTAAAAAAATTTAAATAATAAAATGAAGGAAAATGGAGTTATAGGAGTGTAGGATGAGGAAAAATGATGGAAAGGAGGGAAAGAGTAGGAGGCAGGGGTAGGGTAAGAGTAGAGGGGGGGAGTGAGGAGTATAGG
>NW_019401592.1:0-386 GCF_000591075.1 Eurytemora carolleeae
AAATTAAAAACCTTTAAAACACATTTTTTCTATTTTTATCATTCATAAACCTTTCCTGTGGTCATGTGATGTCCCACAAAAAATTTGGGCCCGATCGGTTCAGTCGTTTTGATGTTTATTGGATACAAACAAACAAACAGACAAACAAACAAGCTAAATTTATATACAGATATGATTCTTTTGATACTTATATAATACATTTATCTAACAATGACTGATATTGTGTTTTTTGTTTCAGTTTCAGGGCTTAGAGCTCCTGTTCTTGTATTGCTGAAAGAAATAAGATTTACCAAGACTCTAGTGCATAAGGAAGGTGCGCTGGTGAAAGATGTATGCCCATCTTAAAGTTAATAGCATGAATACCTGTTGATCTAAGGTATTGGTAA
>NW_019401593.1:0-374 GCF_000591075.1 Eurytemora carolleeae
TAGGGAGCCGAGCGCTGCGGCCACGGGTTAGGTTAAGTTAAGAAACTTCTTGTCAGACCCATGTACAAAACTGATAGGGGGGGGGGTCCAAAAATCGTATACTAGGAAATTACCCCCGATTAACATATGTATAGTCAAATAAAAGAGCAATTAAAATTATAAAATATAAGCACTGTATAATAAGTATTCCCACGTTAAGATTACGTGGTTTACAAATATATGGGGTCTGTCCTAGTAGACGATTTTTGGTCGTCAATCCCCCTCCCCTCCCGGGCCACCGCCCTCTATCAATTTTGTACAGGATTTCAGCTAATTGGGTCTGTCCTAATATACGATTTTTGGACCCCCCCCTCCTATCAATTTTGTACATGACC
>NW_019401594.1:0-372 GCF_000591075.1 Eurytemora carolleeae
TGATTTATCTCTAGGATCTGTGATACTAAATATGAACTGAGGGTTTTGGGCAAAACTCGCTGAAATAATTTATTCTGTTTATTAAAGATTTGAAAACACAATCTTTGAATTTTTAGCTAAGCTAAAAGGTTAAATTTTAAAAAAATATCAAAAACTGGTGAGAAATATTTTTAAAGCATAAAAACTGGTACATGGTAAACCACAAAGAATGAAACAATTCATTACATTCATATTTATAACCTTCAGATCATCAGTTTTGATTAAAACTCTATACGTTCACTAACCTATGGTATCATTTCCACATCCACCCGCTGTACCTGCTCTTCTACTCCAGCTTCCCTGTATGTCATTTCATGTCATTTCATGTCATTT
>NW_019401595.1:0-372 GCF_000591075.1 Eurytemora carolleeae
AGAGATCTGCCAATAAAATGTCATTTTAAGAACAAAGTTTACAACATTAAACACTTTTTTATGTTAAAACGACGAAATCTTTATCATTGATGCTTTGATACCGATTTAAAGTAACCATTGGGAATTGGGCAAGAAACCACTTTTAACTATTTATAACACTGGATTATTTTGGTTTGCAGTGCTAAAAAGTTTTTGGATAGACGATCCAGATGCAGAGAACATTTAAGTCCAAAACTTAAAAACTCTTGCCAAAATAATAGTGTTTATAGGTAGCTGGTAGATTTATCAAATGTTTATAGCAATGGTTATTTTTAGAATGATAATATTCATTTTAAAGCAGAAGTAATTTTTAAGTAAGTTTTATAAAATACT
>NW_019401596.1:0-372 GCF_000591075.1 Eurytemora carolleeae
CGCTTGGCACTTGAAAAAAAGCGGAGAAAATCTCCATCCTAATACCTGAGAGTTGGATCTTTGAGAAGATTTAAACAAGATTGTTCAAGCTCAGACCAGTCCATTACCCAGCTCAGCATATGCCATCGGGGAGCACTAGATAGATAGATACTTTTATAGAGATAGAATGATAGATAGATAAATAGATAGTTCTTATAGATAGATAGATTCTTACACAGATATATAGGTAGGTTGATGATAAGAATAGAATATATATAGATAGATTTTTATACCTGACAACTATGAGGAGATCATCTGTAAGGTTCGGTGCCAGGTTCAGATTCTCAGGTTGAAGGGATTTGCAAGGAACATCTAAACAGGGGTTAATTTAGA
>NW_019401597.1:0-371 GCF_000591075.1 Eurytemora carolleeae
TACAAGGACGGATCCGATGAAGGTTTATAAAGTACCGTTGTAAATCTGTAAATCTCTTGGAATGGAGGGTAACTGGATATTCTTATGACGCGGTCCCTTTTCTCCAATTAGTAAACTAATGGGACTGAATATACAATATTTCTATTTTCATGTATTTATATTCAATGCTAAAAAAAACATTTTTCTAATATAAAATACTAGAATTCTAGTGGACTAACAAAACCTAATGTAAATCGAAATCTTTTTTAAGCAATATTATAAGTTTCCACCAGTCATCAGCCTTCCATTGGGCCGTGAGAGGTCTGACAAAAACGTGGGTTCAATCGGTTCATTTTTTTTATACAAAAGTATTAACAATCCTACAAATATAT
>NW_019401598.1:0-370 GCF_000591075.1 Eurytemora carolleeae
ACTGCCAATCCGAGGCAACATGTTTTAGCCCACGTCTTAAATAAGAAAAATAACAATTCCTTCAAACATATAAAACAAACTTTTACCAAAACCTATTTCACATGATAGCATTAGTTCATAAATCCTAATCCCAAGTTTCTGATATCAATAAAAGTTATAATCCCAAGTTTCTGATATCAATAAAAGTTATAATCCCAAGTTTCTGATATCAATATAAGTTATAATCCCAAGTTTCTGATATCAATATAAGTTATAATCCCAAGTTTCTGATATCAATAAAAGTTATAATCCCAAGTTTCTGATATCAATAAAAGTTATAATCCCAAGTTTCTGATATCAATAAAAGTTATAATCCCAAGTTTCTTCTATT
>NW_019401599.1:0-371 GCF_000591075.1 Eurytemora carolleeae
AGTAATATTTATTGCACAATAACATGTTAACATATTAAAGTGGCAGGAGATATACAATTCGCAGGATTGCGGTTTACAACGTAGATCTCATAATATATATCTTACATACTAACAGTACACAGTATATCTAACATACTAACAGTACACAGTACATCTTACGTGTGACAAGCAAATTATTAATCCAATATTTTGATGCTTGTGGTCAAAAAATCGTTGTAATTAAAATATTTTAAAGTTTCGTCTACACTAAAATTGTACTGCAGTTTTGGGGGATATGTAAACAACCTCTAGCTCAGTTTCAGTTACAATTTGTTATTATTTACATTATCTTCGGGAGAAATGTAAAAACTGCAGTACACACACACATAGAT
>NW_019401600.1:0-381 GCF_000591075.1 Eurytemora carolleeae
TCGACTGCATATAATTTGTGAATATTTACATGATTTGTACACTTTGAACTCCCTTTCAGGCTGAAAGGGACAGACAAAATTCATACCGAAGGATTGTCTAAATTCCACTCTAATATATATTCTATTTTCTTTGGTTATTAGTCCATTTTCATGATAGGTTCCGAAAAAGGGGTAAAATCACATGGTGAATCCATTCTTACTATATTTATGTCATTAACATTTCCGTTGACGACACTATTGACCTTTTTGCACTGGTCATTTTGGTCATTTTGGATGTCATATTTTTTACATATTATCTATATTCTAGTTTCTAGAGTTTATATATGTTCTCTAATATAAATCTAGAGTAAAGAGATAACCAAAAAACTTTGGAATAAAAAG
>NW_019401601.1:0-370 GCF_000591075.1 Eurytemora carolleeae
CCCCTAGCCGCGGTGCTCGGCCTCCTAGCCGCAGCGCTAGGCCAGAAATTTCCTTATCCGGTATATTCCTAGAGAACGATTTTTGCCCCCCCCCCCTCCCAGTAGCGTACACAGGGGGGGGGCAGTAGTCCTCTTGCCCCCCCGGGCATCCCAGGGGGGGGCCCTGCCCCCCTGGGATTTTTGGGTAAAGGTAAAAATTTGGTGTTTTGGGAGAATTAAAGAGCTTGCCCTCATCATCAAAGGGGTGTTTTCCCCTTTAAAAAGTGTAGATGAAAATTTTCAAAATTTACCTTAGTATTTCCCTTTTATCTAAAATCTCCACCCCACTGCATACTTGATAAACAACTATAGATAGCTATATGCATTATGC
>NW_019401602.1:0-370 GCF_000591075.1 Eurytemora carolleeae
AGAGGAATTTAAGGATTGTTCCAGTAGGCGCTGGTTTAGAGTGTATCTCATGTTAGAGAAACTTGAAAATTATTTAACTTTTTTCCTTTAATATTTTTATTTATGTTGCTACTTATTCGAGATCAGAATCAATAAATATTTTATTTTGTTTTTGATCCGTTATTATAACTTTTTATTTCTTTAGGAAGACGAGTAAACACAGGAAATAAATAAAATAGGGGTTAGACTTGTTGATGCTTTCTTCCAAGTACTGTCACACCTTAATATTTCTTTATGCCAGGGTCTTTTACAAGGTTTCAGTAAGTAAGCAAGAGTGTTTAAAAAAAGACTCCTGCTGTAAACTTTGAAAGAAAGGCAATGTAGGAAAAAA
>NW_019401603.1:0-370 GCF_000591075.1 Eurytemora carolleeae
GGGGGAGAAAGGCAAATGTTTAAACTATGCTTATCATCATAGTTACGAATTAGTAAAATACTTAAAGGACTGAAAGAAGGAATAAAAATAAATGAATAAATGCGTCAGTAAAGTATTGAGATTGAGAGGGTGAGGGTGAGGGGTAGAATAAGAGTAAAGAATAAATGTGACTTAAGAAGATAAAAAAGTTGTTCTATGTTTAAAGGCTACGTTACTTAAAACAGTTTTTTTTTTGTAAAAAGAAAAAAAAAATTAGAAAACATGATTTATATTTTTAATCTAAACTTTTAGCGATGTACTTTTTTCGTCGGATAGAATTCGTTTATGTGTTTAATCACTTAACATTCAAGTATAAAATTAAAGATGTTAA
>NW_019401604.1:0-375 GCF_000591075.1 Eurytemora carolleeae
AACATGAATGGAAAGTTCCGGTTTTACAAGAACTTTTAAATACAAGAATGAATAATTTATATGTTGAAGGATTCGATGATTACGTAATAACTGAATTGATAAATATGTTATGTAGTGAGTAATGATCAGTGTTGTCTATTTGTGCATATTTTCTGTATTTTCAAATTTAAACAAATTTAAAACTACACCATTTATATATGAATTTATATCTTTGTGTGTGAATAAATCTTTATAATAATAATAATAATTTCTCCCTTTATTTTTAGTTCTCCTTATTCTGATAACCTCCTTTCTCTGCTGAGTTCCCACCAAGAGGAATATATTCCGTAGAACTTTAAAACAATTAAAATCCAAGGAATTAGTATACTACGTTTT
>NW_019401605.1:0-370 GCF_000591075.1 Eurytemora carolleeae
TGGAATCCATTTTGTTATTTATAAAAAGCTAAAAAATGCCTTTTTTGGCAAAAATGTTGCAATATATCTTTGCAACCTGATGGTGTAAACATTTGCTATTTGAAACTATAGATTTATAGAACAAAATGTGTAAGGTCTATGACATATAGGATTGAAAAGTTATTGCCTATTGCCTATTTGCTTTCTGATACATATATGCTAGGTAATTGTTGAGAGATTATATTTTCTCCCTTCCCCCCCCAAAAAAAAAAAAAATTTGTCAAAAAGCTTCAAAGTAACAGTTCTGTAAATAAAAAGAAGCGAATAGATGAATTTCTGGAGACCTTATTCTCCAAACTCCAAGTTTAAGCAGTGATTAAAATTGTAATTC
>NW_019401606.1:0-369 GCF_000591075.1 Eurytemora carolleeae
TAAATATAGAGTATATACACCTGCTCATCTGGTTTTCTATATTTTGATTTAGTGAATACATAAATATATATTTTTATATACTTCAACCATAATCAATACATCATCACATGTCAATTCTATTTAGAAAATATTTTATTTTGTTTCTATATTTTATTGTAAACAAACAGTGAATGAAAAGTGGGGTTGCGTCAAATTTTTCGAAAAATAGTTTTTCTAAGTTTGAAAATATCTTAAGATATTTCTTTGTATCTTATTTTTGCCAAAAATTGGGTTTAATGCGTTTTTTTGTCATGGAGGTTTCATGCTGCTTTTTTTAAAAGTTATGTTTATGTTTCCTTTTTAGAATTGTTTGATATTGATTCTGAGTTT
>NW_019401607.1:0-369 GCF_000591075.1 Eurytemora carolleeae
GATGAAGCTATTGCTATCAAAATGAACAAAGCTGTAGATAATTAAATATATTTTTGTTTGGCAAAGATTTGAAATATGAAAAGATGGAGACCAAATATTAAAATATTAAAGCAAGAACATTTATATTTGTATTTGCTGGTTCTCTTTATTTTGAAAGTGACTGTCAACGTAATAAAAATATTAAAGCAAGAACATTTATATTTGTATTTGCTTGTTCTCTTTGTTTTGAAAGAGACTGTCAACGTAATTCCAAGTAACGCAAATTAAATTTAGTATTTATAAAAATATTAAAGCAAACATTTATATTTGTATTTGCTTGTTCTCTTTGTTTCGAAAGAGACTGTCAACGTAATTCCAAGTGACGCAAAT
>NW_019401608.1:0-368 GCF_000591075.1 Eurytemora carolleeae
CATTAAACACATTAGATTGTTTAAATGTCGTCTTCCTATTCCACAGTTTTATGGGTCTTATGGTACTTAACGAGCAAGTTTCAAACAAATGTATGGAAAACCAAGGAAGCCAAACATTCGGCTCACTGTGCTGTAAATCGACTCAAAAGATCGACCTCATGTGACTTAACTGATTGTCTTTACCATGACATTATGTATCATGCAATGGTTAAGAGGGTCAGAATCTGATCTAATATAAATATGATTTAGAACGAAAATTAATAATTGGATTTTTTTTTCCTACTTTAGTTCTGAACCTGAGGATTGCTAAAACAGGACGGATGTTGTGGATTTCAGGAAACCAGTGCTGAGCAACCCTCCCGGAGTAA
>NW_019401609.1:0-368 GCF_000591075.1 Eurytemora carolleeae
GATGTTCGATATGGGATTCTTGGAGACTAAATGTATTTTAGAAACCAACAATGTATGAAAGGAAAAAATATATTATGAGAAAATGAAAAAATAAAGTATTGGAAAACTTTTTGAAATAAGGAAAAGTATTTAAAAACTTAAATATATGGCAAATGTTTCGAAAAAGGGAAATAAGAGAAATATTTATGTAAAAGAAAAAAAAATAAGTGATAAGAATAGTTTTAAAAAAGAAAAAAGAAAAATGTTAAACATGTTGCATTATGAGAAATGTATATATTGAACCTATTGCTGCTCTCAATGTAGGATATTATTGTTCAATCTACCATTGAAAATTGAGAAATAAAATTAGAATCATTCCCCCAAACCCA
>NW_019401610.1:0-367 GCF_000591075.1 Eurytemora carolleeae
CCCCACCAGGGATAGGGTTAAATAATTCATTTTTTTTGCACGAATGAAGAATAAATATCAATTGTATAATACAAATTATATTAAAAATATTCGATAAACTAAACTGCAGTATTGGGAGAGAGAGGTATTGGCAGAAACCTGAATTGTACTTTAAACATACCGTAGAGAAAGAAAATAAAAAAGTTAGTGCATTGTGTTGCATTGAACCAGGAGAAACGGACTCTACCATAACTTGTAAGTGTTTAACTATTCGTCTGTTTGTGTCTTCTCATTAATAAATTATACTCCCCAGATTTCTAATTGATATTTATGCAATATCGTGCACCGGGGCTTCAAACCGTACGCTGGGTCAGGGGTTTGGGTGTAA
>NW_019401611.1:0-367 GCF_000591075.1 Eurytemora carolleeae
TCATGATCAGATGTATCTATACCTGGAGAATTGTGATAAGCTTTGTCAATACCTGGCGAATCATAATCACCTGTATCTATACCTGGAGAATCATGATCCGTTGTATTTATGCCATGATAATCATGATCCGTTGTATTAATACCTGGAGAATGAAAAAAAAACACGAAAATTTCCTTTTTTTGCAAACTTTTTCGTGAAATTTTGCATATTTTCGCGAAAAAGCAAAACAATTCTGCAAAAAGTAAAAAGTGTTACAGCTGCAACAATTAATTGCGCAAAAAAAAACTTGCGGAATTCTCTGTTCTCAGAGCTTCAGCACTGGAAGTGTTATTATATCATATTTAATAATTTCTCTTCCGTATTTTTA
>NW_019401612.1:0-369 GCF_000591075.1 Eurytemora carolleeae
AAAAATGACATATAACCCAAATTTTGATTTTGGGGCTATTTACATCTATAGTGTCAAGCTAGCCTGGATTAAATATGGCATGCAATGAGTTGAGCATGCTAATAATTCAGCATGCTGGAACTTAAACTTTTTCTATTCATATCCGTTAAATTAGCAATATATTAGTTTCGTCTATCTGCATTTCTGTCTATCTATCTATCTATCTATCTACCTGTTTATCTATCTGCCTATCTATCTATCTACTAGTCTATCTATCTATCTACTATCCCAATTACTACAGAATGCTACGGTTGACAAATTGTTTTCTAAATGTTCCTAATTATTCTAAACTATTATTCCCTTTTCCCATACACTCTACACTCTACACTC
>NW_019401613.1:0-368 GCF_000591075.1 Eurytemora carolleeae
CTCTGGACTTTTTATAAAAGAGAATTTATTTAAATTTAAATCAAAGAGATTGAGTTTATGACACAAACTCAAATTTTCTTCGCAACCTGATGGTGTAAACCTATGATATTTTTCTTATTTAGAATTTTTGATCTAACAGAAATTTTAGTTAAAAATGTCAAAGGTCTATGACATCGGTTTTCAAAGATATCGTGATAAAAAAATTGAGCTTGGGCTGAAGTTCCTATTTTCAGAACTTTCATATTTAATATTTTTTTATTTGTAAAACTCATCGAGATATTAGTAATAGAGGGGGCATCTGGAATTTTAGACTTCTTGTTGTACAGCCACTGTACACAATGACCCGATCAGAAATTCTACCTGGGGGG
>NW_019401614.1:0-366 GCF_000591075.1 Eurytemora carolleeae
TTGACTGAAGACCTGTGGTCTGCCATTTTTTTGCGTTTTTATTTTCTGGAGATATGAATGATTTCGTTCAGAATTAAACATTTTCATGGTTACTTTATTAAACTGAAATCTAAACAAAATTCGTAATATCTGTGATATTTTTAAGCAAAACATTTGGCAGAATTTTTAATTATTGTTTTATAATTGCTAAATTAGATTATCTATAATGAATGCCGCAAATATGAATTTTCCAAACTTAAATATTTAAAAAAAAAATCTAACAGCAGTCAAACTGGACTAATTTCTACCAGTTTTTCTAAAATTATGTTTGTTTTTTGAATGATTAAATATTCAATTACATACCTGCTCCTAAATCTTCTTTGTTTG
>NW_019401615.1:0-366 GCF_000591075.1 Eurytemora carolleeae
CTTCAATCTGTCCATTTAATCACAACGGAAACTTTATTTTTAGTTCAATTCAACCCTTGCTTAACCGACAGCTTACTCTGATACAGACCTAAAGTTAGAACATAAGTTTTATAACGATCTATACAGTTATATAAATCATGCATTTACTATTAAGACCAGACGGATTTTTTGTCAGAATTTTGCCAAGGATTTAACTTTACCAAATACCAATCCCTTTTTTTAAAGTGTTTTTGTCAGTTCATGGAATACTCTTTTAAAACGTTATTGATGGAGAAACCTTTGATTTTATTCTGAAAATTGAAAGCTTACACCTGATCTACACAGCAAACTTATTTTTAAAAACAATTTTAAATTTTGTCTTTTAAC
>NW_019401616.1:0-365 GCF_000591075.1 Eurytemora carolleeae
TGTGTTTCTAGCATAAATGTTGAGAGCAATTATATCTGCAGTACATTGTTTGCTCATATATTAACTCAGATAGAGCGACATCTTTTTTTCACAAAAATAAATGATAACTTGTCACAGGCCTGCATTTTTAAACCTTAGATATATTGATAAACTGATAAAAACATGATAAGCAGAATCAAAATACCGAAAGTTTACGACATCAGGTTTAAAAGAGGATTAGAAAAGTAGAATTTGTTCGAGTAATCAGCGCCGGTTTTCAATCGCACAGAGAAATGTTGTCCTGAAAACAAACACATTGAAACATTTTCAGGTCTGGATACAAGAGATACTTCAGGTCTGGATACAAGAGATACTTCGAGTATTTC
>NW_019401617.1:0-367 GCF_000591075.1 Eurytemora carolleeae
GGTTAGGTTAAGACAATTTCTGGGCCGAGCGCTGCAGCTAGGACAGGCTAGGAGCTGAGCGCTGCGGCTAGGCCAGGCATTATATAATATGTACAAAATTGATAGGAGGGGGGGAGGGGTCCAAAATCTTTCTCTAGTTTGCTTTCATTTCTTAATAAAAGGGAAAATGTTAATGGAAAAATAAAGAAAATGGTATTAAGAGTTTTGGGTCTGGGGGGGGAGGGGGGTTCAAAAATCGTTCTCTAGGAAATTACCAACAGATTTTCATTTTGGATACTGTACTCTAAATCGAGACTTTGGGAGCTACAAGGTCACAAAGACGTACCAAGTCTTTAGGGTCTGTCCTAGTGCACGATTTTTGGACCCC
>NW_019401618.1:0-365 GCF_000591075.1 Eurytemora carolleeae
GTTACATCAACAAGAGATTAAAAGAAAGGAGGGAAACGGGGTGGAGGGGTTCTAAAGGACTGATTATTAGCCTCAAAATCAAATTTTTTAATTTATATCCGTCCAACCTGATGTCGTATTTTTTTATATTTCAAATTATGAATTCTGGTAGATTAGTATAGGCAAAATTTGAAATATAATTTACATATTTAGATTTCAAAGAAAGGTTTAGAAAATAAAAGTTTGGGGCTAATTATTAAATACAAATTTGTTGAATTTGTTGAGACGTTAAGCCGGGTTTATCCTCCATGAATGCTTAAATTCATAGAGTGGCTGAACTGGATTATATATATAGTAGTTTCTACTCCTGGTATACCTGCCTATAC
>NW_019401619.1:0-365 GCF_000591075.1 Eurytemora carolleeae
TTCTCTGCCTGAGTCTTTTGATCCTAAACTTACTAGTTTCTTAATTCAAATTAGAGCTAGGATGTATATGTATTTCACCCGTCTACAAGCCGATGATGAAAATTATTTCTAGGGCTGACTACGAAAGTAGATCTAAAATCAATTGAGTAGGATGTATAAAGGAGGTTATATGTGATAAGTCTGATGCATGAAGGGGGTAATATATAGGATGAATACGATGCGTGAAAGGGATAAACAGGATAAGTAGGGATGATTGAAGGGGGTTATATAGGATGAAGAGGATGAGTGTGTTGTAGGATGAGTAGGATGCATGAATTATTTCACTGAAGTATAATACATATAAGGTGGAGGGAATTTGATGCAGC
>NW_019401620.1:0-365 GCF_000591075.1 Eurytemora carolleeae
TTTTGATTAAAAAACTCGAATTTAAACTTTAAAAAAACAATAAGTTTAAATCCCGGCAAAAAATACATTAACATGCATGATAACAAAATGCAGTTGAATGAATAGATAGTTAAATATTCGCTGTTTTTTTCATCCAGCTACTCAACAATCAATATTAAGTAAGATTTCATACATAAGGATTTATTGAACCAAGTTTTATCTATCAAAATAGTTTTCCTTCCAGAAAGTAATTGGGAAGTGTACTATGGTGAATTAATAAATAAAGAAAATAGCAACAATCATTTCGTGGAAATCAAGAACGAGCCCCGTTTATTCAGAAATAACCGTCAAAGGACGGTTCAATAATATATATTTGTTTAAACCTG
>NW_019401621.1:0-365 GCF_000591075.1 Eurytemora carolleeae
TAATGGGGAGGAGTGAGGGAGTGAGGGAAGGTTTGAAAACATGAATGATTGATAGAAATAGCTAAACAAAACTTTTAGAGAAGAATTTTAAAATATAAACTTGAACCTGAGATTTTCTCAAGCTAAAATACTAAAATTTTTGTCAAATATTTATCTTTTTACACATCCCTTCATTGAAAGCATCAGAAATTTGATAAAAATTGAATTATCTTATTATAAGAGCAGGACATTTGGATATCTCCAAAGATTTTTGACTTTTTATTGAAGAAGGGTCTGGCGTAGGTCTGATCAAAACCCTAATTGAGGTTATGACAATAGAGGATAATTTTTAGGCACATACTAGCCTAAAATAGAGGATAATTGAG
>NW_019401622.1:0-364 GCF_000591075.1 Eurytemora carolleeae
TAAACCTATAGAAACCTAAACTGTTCTTTTATTTAAACAGAAAATTGATTATATTTAATACGGGGCTTTTGTTCTTCTGCAATTTTTATAATTTTGATCAATATGATTTTGGGTTTAAAGAGACTGTAAGCGTAATTTCAAGTAACCCTACGTCGATAAATAGCATGTCTAATTCACAACAGCGGGGTGCTGTTTTATTCCTGAAATAAAGCACTCTCTCAGTTTCATTATTTTCTACTTTTATCTGACAACAAGTTCTCAAGTATCGAAGGTATCAGGGTATACGGGGAATTTACAAAAATTTGTAATTTTCCCCTTCCTAAATTTTCCCAAACCTTCTCGGCTTGGTCAACTTTCCCCTTCC
>NW_019401623.1:0-364 GCF_000591075.1 Eurytemora carolleeae
TCTACACTAGCTCTACAGGTTCATTGAACCAGTCTAGACTGCAAATTTTTTGCATGTCTGGAAACTGAGAGACCTACAGCAATTTCAGTTTTATTACAGGGACCTACAGAAAAATAGGGATTTTTCAGCGTTCTTATTCTCTCCATAACGTTTGTAGGGAATGCAATTAAAATATTTTAAAGACTTAAAGATGCAGTTTTGAAAGATGCAGTTTGGTGGGGTATCCTTAAACTATTAATTCTCCCTGCTAAAGGGGGGGGGGGGGGGCGGTAAATATAAAATGCACTTTTTCTCTTTTAAGGTTTAGCGCTGTCAGGTTAGGTTGTGTAGCTTAGACCCATCCAACCAAAATACATATTCCTTT
>NW_019401624.1:0-364 GCF_000591075.1 Eurytemora carolleeae
GATGAAATTGGGATAAGGGGCATGCATGAGGGTAGGATGAGGATAAGGGGAACAAAGAGAGTGTAGAATAAAAAGTGGGGAAGTGGTTTGATTCTCAATAAATACGTATTGAAAAAGGGGCAAATAAGTTTGGAAAATAAAGAACCATTAATTGGTGAATAGGAAAAATGTTAAAAAAATGTGAAAAAAATTAAGTATAAATTAAATTGAAAGAATAAAAGTATTCAGAAAATAGGATAGCTTGCGTCTTAACATTTTTCGCGGGAATCTGCGATTATTTAAATCCTGCCATTAATCTCAGCTATTTGAATAATTCTGCATGCAACTCTAACCGTAAAATTAGACTATAGGAGGACGGGAGGGG
>NW_019401625.1:0-364 GCF_000591075.1 Eurytemora carolleeae
AAAGAATGCTAAATATATGAGGATTGATGAACACTCTGTTAGAATTGTCTAAAGAATGCTAAATATATGAGGATTGATGAACACTATGTTAGAAGTGTCTAAAGAATGCTAAGTATATGAGGATTGATGAACACTATGTTAGAATTGTCTAAAGAATGCTAAATCTATGAGGATTGATGAACATTTTGTTAGAATTGTCTAAAGAATGCTAAATCTATGAGGATTGATGAACATTTTGTTAGAATTGTCTAAAGAATGCTAAATATATGAGGATTGACGAAGCCAAGAATTCATGTAAGATACTGAGGAAGATGAAAAAATGAATAAAGAGATTAGTTGCTTACTTTCCTCTCGGAGATAATAC
>NW_019401626.1:0-364 GCF_000591075.1 Eurytemora carolleeae
TGAATTGTCCTATCTATGAAATATCCTGTCTATGAATTGTCCTATTTTATTCCAAGCTTGAAAAAAGTTTGATCTTTGAATTCTTTGAATTGTCCAGTCTTCATTAAAGCCTCAGCATTTTTTGGGATAGAATAGAATAATCAAGAGACCAGGGACCAAATTAAATAAATTTGAGCTACATCGCTTAACTTTCTACTGTCCGTTCAAATTTGAGCCACCAATTCAAAGTTACAGATTAGGAAGGATTTGAATTGGTGATTCAAATTTGAACCAGCGGTAGGCAGTTCAAATTAATTAATTTCGGTCCCAGGAACGAAAGTAGTTCAGTGAACTAGCTCAAATTCATTAAATTCAATCACAGGAT
>NW_019401627.1:0-364 GCF_000591075.1 Eurytemora carolleeae
AAAAATAAACTATACAGTGAAAAAAAATGTTTAAATGGAAAATCTAGCGGCCAAACAGCAATTAGAATTCTATAAACATAATTCCAAAGGAACTGAACTGAACAATATAACTAAAGTTTTCTTTTCTTTTATTTTGCAGCTTTATGTTCTTTTGTAGATCTTTGATAATTCAATCTATAAATTCTGTAGGATCAAACAGTTAAAATTTAAAATATTAAATATGTGTACCATCAGGTTGCATTGATATTAACAAGTGTTAACTATATTGACTCGAATTATTTAATATTTGATAAACATAAAAATATTATACTCAACATTATATATTTATTCATAGCTTCTCGATATATCCAATTTACGCGAATTT
>NW_019401628.1:0-373 GCF_000591075.1 Eurytemora carolleeae
AGAATCAAGGTTATACACCTAAACAAACTCAAATTAAACATCCTCAAGCTGGCCTCTAGGTTGAGAAGAATCAATTTGAGACTTAGAAACTCATTATTATGAAAATATTTTTCTATATTAAATAAACACAATCTTTTATAGAGTGGATTTAAAGATTAAGAGCTTGGCATATGTAGGCGTAGGAGTCAAACCCACAAGGTCATGTCACATTCACAACAATTCTGAAATCAGAAAATTTACCTCCGGGGAACTCAATTTTATATAGACTAGCCATAGATGGCGCTTCGCGCCCATCTTCTAAATTAATTTTGAACATGTTCTCTTTGTGTACATCGTAAAACAAAACAAAAATAATTCGCGGATTTTCACAAAA
>NW_019401629.1:0-363 GCF_000591075.1 Eurytemora carolleeae
TTGGTAAGTTGCGCGCTCCATACATCTAATAGAACCCCTTGAAAAAGGGGAGGGGGTGGGTTAGCACACTGAATGAAAATAATGAAAACTTTTCCTGATTAAACACACACAAGTGTCAAATAAAGGTTTGAAACAACTGTCCAGATTCTAAACAGTTCATATTTGTTCTTTCATATATATTCTACATACATTATACACTTACTAGCAGAACATTCGTTAACAAGGTAATTTCCTAGAGAACGATTTTTTGTAATAGTTAATGTTAATTTCTTTCCTATAGCTAATCTCTCAAATAGATTCCTTCCTTAAAGTTTAAAGTTTAAAGCTTCTTTCTAACACTTCTATTTAGTTTTTTGTCAAGCA
>NW_019401630.1:0-364 GCF_000591075.1 Eurytemora carolleeae
ACTGCAATACATATATGGAGTCTTCAGAATCAATTTAGACTTCTTTATTTTTTAGGAAAAAGTGATCAAGAGTTTTATCAAACAAATTATGTATTACAAGACTTACGTAATTTAATTGTTCTGTTATGGCACAATTATCAAAATATTGAAGATGACATTTAAAACAACTTACGATTTCATCATGTAACAGCTTTTTTTACGACCGTAAAACTTTTTCGATATGCGACAACTTCAATAGTAGAGATGTCAACGATTGCGTAACGTAACGTAAAATGTACGTTTTTGTACGTTACGTTACGATAATGTGTAACGTTTGGATATATTCTATATAACGTGAACGTTAAACGTTAACGTTATAGGAGCT
>NW_019401631.1:0-364 GCF_000591075.1 Eurytemora carolleeae
CTTATTTCAGATCCTCCAGTTTGATTAATTTGTTTAATTTCAAATCCTCCAGTCTGATTTCTGAGTGTAATTTCAGATCCTCCAGTCTGATTATTAAGTCTAATTTCAGATTCTCCAGTCTGATTATTAAGTTTAATTTCAGATTCTCCAGTCCGATTTTTGAGTCTAATTTCAGATCCTCCAGTCTGATTTGTGAGTTCAATTTCAGATCATCTAGTCTGATTATTAAGTCTATTTTCCAGTGTTTCGGATCCGTATCATTTGGTCGGATCCGGATCCGTATCAGGAAACGTTGATATGGATCCGGGTAGCGTCAAAAATTAACCAAAACCATGGAATAAATAAATCAAAATGGTTCGTAAAT
>NW_019401632.1:0-363 GCF_000591075.1 Eurytemora carolleeae
TCATTCATTTTAATCCTTAAACTTGAACAGGAATATGCTCAATTAGTGTTTATTTTTTAGTCTAATAGGAAAACATATTTTCAAAATATGATTTGGATTTTCAGATTTTCAAAAAACAGTTTTCCTTTTTTAATAAATGGTCTGCCTTTCTGTATCTTGAATACAAAAGAAATTTGGATATGATCTTTGTGGTAAATTTTTGTTTTCAATTTAGATCATTATACTCAATATGGAAATTTTAATGGAAACGAGAATTATGCTCACAACGAGAACAGGGCGGATATAGGATCTAAGTGAGAGGGGTGCTAGATTTATTTCAGAACAAAAAATCCAGATTTAGGAACCACGCGAAATTTTTTTTAA
>NW_019401633.1:0-363 GCF_000591075.1 Eurytemora carolleeae
TATACATTACATAAGAATCTCGGTATTTGTACAGTCTAAAAGAGTACATATTTGTTTATTGTAAATTGTTTACTTAAAAATAAGTTTGATTTACATGTTATGTATTATTTATACATTTAAGTCAACACTATAAGCCAATGTAGTCGCAATGTTCAACTTCAGACAACATGAAGTAACAATCAAGAACAAACTACATAATGAATAACATAGTAAAGGTATTAGCTGGCACAAGCTGGCGAAAGGAAAAAAAAATTTAACTACAACATATAAAGCTATCAGCCAATATTTAATGAACTATGACTGCCCCATATGGACACCAACACTGTGTAATAATTACTAACTAGGGTGAACTACAAACATTTA
>NW_019401634.1:0-375 GCF_000591075.1 Eurytemora carolleeae
CAGTAGGTATCACTATACTAAATCAAAGAATTATTTAAAAAGACGATATCGAATTCGTCACTGAATTCCCATGTTTATTGGGACACCCTGTACTTAAAAACGAAAAGGGGGAATTTTAACTGTAACATTTGGTTTGATATAAGACACACTTCAGGCACTTTAACTAGGCACACATAGTACAATTATAACTATAGATAAGTGATATTTTATCACTCATTTTAACATTTCTGAGTACACACCTAAATCAGTTTAAAATTTAAAAAAATTTAGTTTTAAATAAAATATACCAAATGGGGGATCTCACTGGATTCTTACAATTTTCATGTTACTCAAACATCAGATAAAAATAGATTATTGATACCATATATTCCAAAA
>NW_019401635.1:0-363 GCF_000591075.1 Eurytemora carolleeae
CATTTATTTTACCCAATTCAGCAATATAAACCCTTGCTTGGTACCGTCTTTTCAGGCAGTTATTCATTATAGAATTTTACTCTGTTAAAATTTCCTCTGAAACTCTTTATATCCCTGTTATGGGAGAGATAGTTGGACTCTATATATAATATTTTATATTTGTATCACCAATATTGTCAAATATCTAGTTTATATCCTGTAGACAGTTCTTTATAAGTTTTCAAATACTTTTATTATATCTAAAGTATTCTCCAAGATATATTAACATATATCTGGACTTTTCTAATCGAATCTAGTACAGCCGTATCTTTCTTTTATCTATCCTATCTATCCTATCTATCCTATCTATCCTATCTATCCTAT
>NW_019401636.1:0-367 GCF_000591075.1 Eurytemora carolleeae
ATAGACGCAACAGATAGAAGTAAGATTAGTAGCGATCAAAAGCGCTTTTTTATCGCATAAGCCAATACCCCCTTTCATTTTTCGCGAACACTCCCTTTAAGTTTAATATATCAAATAGTCTAAGTTTAATATATCAAATAGTCTAAGTTTGATATATCAAATAGTCTAAGTTTGATATATCAAAGGTTAACACCATTAGAATGCAAAGATATTGGAATGATAAAATTTAAGCTTGTGAAAAAGACTCACATATCTCCATCATGTTTGCGCAGTCAAAGGGTTAAATATTTCTTGATACAGATAATGTGGATAAAAACTGATTATTTTTCTGTTAAACATATATGAAGACGATCTTTACCTTTAGGTT
>NW_019401637.1:0-362 GCF_000591075.1 Eurytemora carolleeae
ATTTGTTGGACTTAAACTTGACGAATTTTTAAATTGGGATTTTCAAATTGAACATATCTGGAATAAAATTGCTAGCTCAATCTTTGCTTTGTCTTGAATTAGGAATATCTTACCATTAAATATTCGTCTACTTGTTTATAACTCTCTTATATGGCCTCATATTAAATATGGAATGTAAACTAGACAGATAGAGAAGATCAAATTTATGCGATATTACTAGACAACTATGTGACCTCGCTCCTTAGGTTTTGACATTAGCTCAAGGAATTAAAAACATTTTTTTCCGGTTATATATTAAACTAGCTGAAGGGCCTGGCGTTGCCTGTTGAAAACAAATTAACAAATAAATAAAATATAAAAAT
>NW_019401638.1:0-361 GCF_000591075.1 Eurytemora carolleeae
TAAATTAGACACACATTTGGTTTAGGCTTATCTTTCAAGCTTTAGTATCCGTGTGCTACAACTGTGGATTTATAATTAGATAACTAGCTATACAAACACTTTAATTTTACAATGTTTAAACCAAAAATATTCCTATTTTTTATTTTACTCCATTATTCTCTAAAGCAAGATTATGTTTGTGCGAGTTTTTTTGTCAAACCCCTGTAGATAATTTTAGTTGGAATCTACTAAACGACGTGAATGATAACATCGATGATACTGATGATAAGATTAAGACGAACTGTAATGGTGTTTAATGAGAACAATTGAAGAAGATAATATCTTAAACAATTTTCCATCTTCTGGAGGTCTTCTGTCATCA
>NW_019401639.1:0-363 GCF_000591075.1 Eurytemora carolleeae
ATACGACCTATAGGTACTATGGTAACATGGATAAGGAATTGGCCATTTCTCGGCAGTATATATTTGTTCATTAATGAAGATGATTAAATAAATTTTCAAGTTATTTTAAACATTTAAAATTATATCGTATAAAGATTAATAAGGACAAAGTTGGTTTATTTCTGGAATAATAAAATGTCAAGCTTTCCCAGCCAATGCATGATTCAATACCAGGGAGCAAGGAATAGAAGGGAGAGACAACTGACACGGTTCGCCCTACCATATGATTATACATGCTTTGCAGACGGTACTCCATTTTATATCGAGCTATTTGGTTTCTTTAGTAGGGCCCCACAGGAAAAATATGTATTGGCTCAATTTTCT
>NW_019401640.1:0-362 GCF_000591075.1 Eurytemora carolleeae
AACCTGCGGAACAATTGGCATCATGCGGATCACATCTTCAATAAGCCTGCAGAACAATTAGCATCATGCAGATCACAACTTCAAATTCACCATAGCAGAATCATTCAACCAAATTTGGTGAATTTGATGACGGTGCTCCAAGAAATTTTGTTAGATGAAAATTTGAAATTTGAGTGCATTCAGTTTTCCACTTTTTTCATGAGTTAACTTCTAGATTTAATAATCAAGAAATTATGATTGAAAACAATATAGGAATACAATCTTATGTGGAATTTACTTTAGTTTAACCTACGAGGTGTGATCAATAAGAGGAACTGTCTGAACTTAATATTTACTCAACATAAGATGGCAAAACTGTCTAA
>NW_019401641.1:0-361 GCF_000591075.1 Eurytemora carolleeae
TCCTTTCTTCAGAATAATTATTTCATCTTGTAAAGTTAATGAAATACAAAATTATACAAATTGGTTTAAAAGAAAAATTTGATCCTCCCATCCCACCCTAATACAAAACATAAACAATATATAAAGAATAAGACACATAGCTTAATCGCAATAGGTCAGAACTTTTGTGTTGTTAATCTCTGGATTAAGCATCTCCATCTTATGTAAACTTAAAACGAATTAAGTTAATTCCTCTCGGATATCCTGTGCTGATGGTTCCCTGGAGGGATCGAGCACCTCATCTTTAAAAGGTGGTCAAATTGGATATCGGGATCAAAATATCTAGATTGGCCCCAGAGCTAGCAAAAGTTTTAACGTCAGC
>NW_019401642.1:0-362 GCF_000591075.1 Eurytemora carolleeae
TAATGTAAGTTTGAAATATAAAAGGTTTACATCATAAGGTTGCAAAGATATAGGTTTTACAAAAACTGAATTTGTGGCAAAGATTCAATTCCTTTGCATTATATTGTGAAACTATTGGTAAATGCATCATGTATATATGTAGTGACAAGGTTACCTTTTCTACTTGAATTGATTTTTGTAATTATTTTTTTTTAAAACAAGACATTCATAAGAACACACATTTAAAAAAGTTTTAAATATTATTTCATTGTTGACTTGGTGATCATGAATTACATCTAGTATAGTCAACATCTATAGTTAAAGCACGGTGGGGAGCAGGGGGGGGCAGATGAATTTAAAGGGAATACATTAAAGAGAGAAGG
>NW_019401643.1:0-361 GCF_000591075.1 Eurytemora carolleeae
AAGTAGTTGAGAAAAACACAGTAAAGTAATAATTAATTTATAATTGTCCAACTGTGACAACTCCGACCGGATTATTTCCATGAGAAATTTTCCGTTTCGTGAGAATTTCAGAAAAAATAAAATAAAGTAAGAATTATTAGAATTGTGTCCAAATAGAAATAGAATTCATTTTTTAAAAGCGTATGATTGCCCTCTTATTATAATTCCAATATGTATTTTTTTCACAATCCATTTTTCCCACTTCGATGAAACTGTTAACAGTCAGAGCATGGTTTCCCTTTTATATTTTTCTCAATTTTCCTTGAATTGAATATTGAATTCTACTTATAAACAAAGCACAAGTGGTGTTTCAACCAAATAG